>NC_072478.1:108684983-108687483 GCF_027574615.1 Eptesicus fuscus | reverse complement strand
TAACCCTAACCCTAACCCTAACCCTAACCCTAACCCTAACCCTAACCCTAACCCTAACCCTAACCCTAACCCTAACCCTAACCCTAACCCTAACCCTAACCCTAACCCTAACCCTAACCCTAACCCTAACCCTAACCCTAACCCTAACCCTAACCCTAACCCTAACCCTAACCCTAACCCTAACCCTAACCCTAACCCTAACCCTAACCCTAACCCTAACCCTAACCCTAACCCTAACCCTAACCCTAACCCTAACCCTAACCCTAACCCTAACCCTAACCCTAACCCTAACCCTAACCCTAACCCTAACCCTAACCCTAACCCTAACCCTAACCCTAACCCTAACCCTAACCCTAACCCTAACCCTAACCCTAACCCTAACCCTAACCCTAACCCTAACCCTAACCCTAACCCTAACCCTAACCCTAACCCTAACCCTAACCCTAACCCTAACCCTAACCCAACCCTAACCCTAACCCTAACCCTAACCCTAACCCTAACCCTAACCCTAACCCTAACCCTAACCCTAACCCTAACCCTAACCCTAACCCTAACCCTAACCCTAACCCTAACCCTAACCCTAACCCTAACCCTAACCCTAACCCTAACCCTAACCCTAACCCTAACCCTAACCCTAACCCTAACCCTAACCCTAACCCTAACCCTAACCCTAACCCTAACCCTAACCCTAACCCTAACCCTAACCCTAACCCTAACCCTAACCCTAACCCTAACCCTAACCCTAACCCTAACCCTAACCCTAACCCTAACCCTAACCCTAACCCTAACCCTAACCCTAACCCTAACCCTAACCCTAACCCTAACCCTAACCCTAACCCTAACCCTAACCCTAACCCTAACCCTAACCCTAACCCTAACCCTAACCCTAACCCTAACCCTAACCCTAACCCTAACCCTAACCCTAACCCTAACCCTAACCCTAACCCTAACCCTAACCCTAAAACCCTAACCCTAACCCTAACCCTAACCCTAACCCTAACCCTAACCCTAACCCTAACCCTAACCCTAACCCTAACCCTAACCCTAACCCTAACCCTAACCCTAACCCTAACCCTAACCCTAACCCTAACCCTAACCCTAACCCTAACCCTAACCCTAACCCTAACCCTAACCCTAACCCTAACCCTAACCCTAACCCTAACCCTAACCCTAACCCTAACCCTAACCCTAACCCTAACCCTAACCCTAACCCTAACCCTAACCCTAACCCTAACCCTAACCCTAACCCTAACCCTAACCCTAACCCTAACCCTAACCCTAACCCTAACCCTAACCCTAACCCTAACCCTAACCCTAACCCTAACCCTAACCCTAACCCTAACCCTAACCCTAACCCTAACCCTAACCCTAACCCTAACCCTAACCCTAACCCTAACCCTAACCCTAACCCTAACCCTAACCCTAACCCTAACCCTAACCCTAACCCTAACCCTAACCCTAACCCTAACCCTAACCCTAACCCTAACCCTAACCCTAACCCTAACCCTAACCCTAACCCTAACCCTAACCCTAACCCTAACCCTAACCCTAACCCTAACCCTAACCCTAACCCTAACCCTAACCCTAACCCTAACCCTAACCCTAACCCTAACCCTAACCCTAACCCTAACCCTAACCCTAACCCTAACCCTAACCCTAACCCTAACCCTAACCCTAACCCTAACCCTAACCCTAACCCTAACCCTAACCCTAACCCTAACCCTAACCCTAACCCTAACCCTAACCCTAACCCTAACCCTAACCCTAACCCTAACCCTAACCCTAACCCTAACCCTAACCCTAACCCTAACCCTAACCCTAACCCTAACCCTAACCCTAACCCTAACCCTAACCCTAACCCTAACCCTAACCCTAACCCTAACCCTAACCCTAACCCTAACCCTAACCCTAACCCTAACCCTAACCCTAACCCTAACCCTAACCCTAACCCTAACCCTAACCCAACCCTAACCCTAACCCTAACCCTAACCCTAACCCTAACCCTAACCCTAACCCTAACCCTAACCCTAACCCTAACCCTAACCCTAACCCTAACCCTAACCCTAACCCTAACCCTAACCCTAACCCTAACCCTAACCCTAACCCTAACCCTAACCCTAACCCTAACCCTAACCCTAACCCTAACCCTAACCCTAACCCTAACCCTAACCCTAACCCTAACCCTAACCCTAACCCTAACCCTAACCCTAACCCTAACCCTAACCCTAACCCTAACCCTAACCCTAACCCTAACCCTAACCCTAACCCTAACCCTAACCCTAACCCTAACCCTAACCCTAACCCTAACCCTAACCCTAACCCTAACCCTAACCCTAACCCTAACCCTAACCCTAACCCTAACCCTAACCCTAACCCTAACCCTAACCCTAACCCTAACCCTAACCCTAACCCTAACCCTAACCCTAACCCTAACCCTAACCCTAACCCTAACCCTAACCCTAACCCTAACCCTAACCCTAACCCTAACCCTAACCCTAAC
>NC_072478.1:108427483-108679983 GCF_027574615.1 Eptesicus fuscus | reverse complement strand
AACCCTAACCCTAACCCTAACCCTAACCCTAACCCTAACCCTAACCCTAACCCTAACCCTAACCCTAACCCTAACCCTAACCCTAACCCTAACCCTAACCCTAACCCTAACCCTAACCCTAACCCTAACCCTAACCCTAACCCTAACCCTAACCCTAACCCTAACCCTAACCCTAACCCTAACCCTAACCCTAACCCTAACCCTAACCCTAACCCTAACCCTAACCCTAACCCTAACCCTAACCCTAACCCTAACCCTAACCCTAACCCTAACCCTAACCCTAACCCTAACCCTAACCCTAACCCTAACCCTAACCCTAACCCTAACCCTAACCCTAACCCTAACCCTAACCCTAACCCTAACCCTAACCCTAACCCTAACCCTAACCCTAACCCTAACCCTAACCCTAACCCTAACCCTAACCCTAACCCTAACCCTAACCCTAACCCTAACCCTAACCCTAACCCTAACCCTAACCCTAACCCTAACCCTAACCCTAACCCTAACCCTAACCCTAACCCTAACCCTAACCCTAACCCTAACCCTAACCCTAACCCTAACCCTAACCCTAACCCTAACCCTAACCCTAACCCTAACCCTAACCCTAACCCTAACCCTAACCCTAACCCTAACCCTAACCCTAACCCTAACCCTAACCCTAACCCTAACCCTAACCCTAACCCTAACCCTAACCCTAACCCTAACCCTAACCCTAACCCTAACCCTAACCCTAACCCTAACCCTAACCCTAACCCTAACCCTAACCCTAACCCTAACCCTAACCCTAACCCTAACCCTAACCCTAACCCTAACCCTAACCCTAACCCTAACCCTAACCCTAACCCTAACCCTAACCCTAACCCTAACCCTAACCCTAACCCTAACCCTAACCCTAACCCTAACCCTAACCCTAACCCTAACCCTAACCCTAACCCTAACCCTAACCCTAACCCTAACCCTAACCCTAACCCTAACCCTAACCCTAACCCTAACCCTAACCCTAACCCTAACCCTAACCCTAACCCTAACCCTAACCCTAACCCTAACCCTAACCCTAACCCTAACCCTAACCCTAACCCTAACCCTAACCCTAACCCTAACCCTAACCCTAACCCTAACCCTAACCCTAACCCTAACCCTAACCCTAACCCTAACCCTAACCCTAACCCTAACCCTAACCCTAACCCTAACCCTAACCCTAACCCTAACCCTAACCCTAACCCTAACCCTAACCCTAACCCTAACCCTAACCCTAACCCTAACCCTAACCCTAACCCTAACCCTAACCCTAACCCTAACCCTAACCCTAACCCTAACCCTAACCCTAACCCTAACCCTAACCCTAACCCTAACCCTAACCCTAACCCTAACCCTAACCCTAACCCTAACCCTAACCCTAACCCTAACCCTAACCCTAACCCTAACCCTAACCCTAACCCTAACCCTAACCCTAACCCTAACCCTAACCCTAACCCTAACCCTAACCCTAACCCTAACCCTAACCCTAACCCTAACCCTAACCCTAACCCTAACCCTAACCCTAACCCTAACCCTAACCCTAACCCTAACCCTAACCCTAACCCTAACCCTAACCCTAACCCTAACCCTAACCCTAACCCTAACCCTAACCCTAACCCTAACCCTAACCCTAACCCTAACCCTAACCCTAACCCTAACCCTAACCCTAACCCTAACCCTAACCCTAACCCTAACCCTAACCCTAACCCTAACCCTAACCCTAACCCTAACCCTAACCCTAACCCTAACCCTAACCCTAACCCTAACCCTAACCCTAACCCTAACCCTAACCCTAACCCTAACCCTAACCCTAACCCTAACCCTAACCCTAACCCTAACCCTAACCCTAACCCTAACCCTAACCCTAACCCTAACCCTAACCCTAACCCTAACCCTAACCCTAACCCTAACCCTAACCCTAACCCTAACCCTAACCCTAACCCTAACCCTAACCCTAACCCTAACCCTAACCCTAACCCTAACCCTAACCCTAACCCTAACCCTAACCCTAACCCTAACCCTAACCCTAACCCTAACCCTAACCCTAACCCTAACCCTAACCCTAACCCTAACCCTAACCCTAACCCTAACCCTAACCCTAACCCTAACCCTAACCCTAACCCTAACCCTAACCCTAACCCTAACCCTAACCCTAACCCTAACCCTAACCCTAACCCTAACCCTAACCCTAACCCTAACCCTAACCCTAACCCTAACCCTAACCCTAACCCTAACCCTAACCCTAACCCTAACCCTAACCCTAACCCTAACCCTAACCCTAACCCTAACCCTAACCCTAACCCTAACCCTAACCCTAACCCTAACCCTAACCCTAACCCTAACCCTAACCCTAACCCTAACCCTAACCCTAACCCTAACCCTAACCCTAACCCTAACCCTAACCCTAACCCTAACCCTAACCCTAACCCTAACCCTAACCCTAACCCTAACCCTAACCCTAACCCTAACCCTAACCCTAACCCTAACCCTAACCCTAACCCTAACCCTAACCCTAACCCTAACCCTAACCCTAACCCTAACCCTAACCCTAACCCTAACCCTAACCCTAACCCTAACCCTAACCCTAACCCTAACCCTAACCCTAACCCTAACCCTAACCCTAACCCTAACCCTAACCCTAACCCTAACCCTAACCCTAACCCTAACCCTAACCCTAACCCTAACCCTAACCCTAACCCTAACCCTAACCCTAACCCTAACCCTAACCCTAACCCTAACCCTAACCCTAACCCTAACCCTAACCCTAACCCTAACCCTAACCCTAACCCTAACCCTAACCCTAACCCTAACCCTAACCCTAACCCTAACCCTAACCCTAACCCTAACCCTAACCCTAACCCTAACCCTAACCCTAACCCTAACCCTAACCCTAACCCTAACCCTAACCCTAACCCTAACCCTAACCCTAACCCTAACCCTAACCCTAACCCTAACCCTAACCCTAACCCTAACCCTAACCCTAACCCTAACCCTAACCCTAACCCTAACCCTAACCCTAACCCTAACCCTAACCCTAACCCTAACCCTAACCCTAACCCTAACCCTAACCCTAACCCTAACCCTAACCCTAACCCTAACCCTAACCCTAACCCTAACCCTAACCCTAACCCTAACCCTAACCCTAACCCTAACCCTAACCCTAACCCTAACCCTAACCCTAACCCTAACCCTAACCCTAACCCTAACCCTAACCCTAACCCTAACCCTAACCCTAACCCTAACCCTAACCCTAACCCTAACCCTAACCCTAACCCTAACCCTAACCCTAACCCTAACCCTAACCCTAACCCTAACCCTAACCCTAACCCTAACCCTAACCCTAACCCTAACCCTAACCCTAACCCTAACCCTAACCCTAACCCTAACCCTAACCCTAACCCTAACCCTAACCCTAACCCTAACCCTAACCCTAACCCTAACCCTAACCCTAACCCTAACCCTAACCCTAACCCTAACCCTAACCCTAACCCTAACCCTAACCCTAACCCTAACCCTAACCCTAACCCTAACCCTAACCCTAACCCTAACCCTAACCCTAACCCTAACCCTAACCCTAACCCTAACCCTAACCCTAACCCTAACCCTAACCCTAACCCTAACCCTAACCCTAACCCTAACCCTAACCCTAACCCTAACCCTAACCCTAACCCTAACCCTAACCCTAACCCTAACCCTAACCCTAACCCTAACCCTAACCCTAACCCTAACCCTAACCCTAACCCTAACCCTAACCCTAACCCTAACCCTAACCCTAACCCTAACCCTAACCCTAACCCTAACCCTAACCCTAACCCTAACCCTAACCCTAACCCTAACCCTAGCCCTAGCCCTAGCCCTAGCCCTAGCCCTAGCCCTAGCCCTAGCCCTAGCCCTAGCCCTAGCCCTAACCCTAGCCCTAGCCCTAGCCCTAGCCCTAGCCCTAGCCCTAGCCCTAGCCCTAGCCCGAACCCGAACCCGAACCCTAGCCCGAACCCTAACCCGAACCCGTACCCTAACCCGAACCCTGACCCGAACCCTGACCCGTACCCTGACCCGTACCCTGACCCGTACCCTAACCCGTACCCGTACCCTAACCCGTACCCTAACCCTAACCCGTACCCTAACCCGTACCCTAACCCGTACCCTAACCCGTACCCTAACCCTGACCCGTACCCTGACCCGTACCCTGACCCGTACCCTGACCCGTACCCTAACCCGTACCCGTACCCGTACCCTAACCCGTACCCTAACCCGTACCCTAACCCGTACCCTAACCCGTACCCTAACCCTACCCGTACCCTAACCCTACCCTAACCCGTACCCTAACCCGTACCCTAACCCGTACCCTAACCCTACCCGTACCCTAACCCTACCCTAACCCGTACCCTAACCCGTACCCTAACCCGTACCCGTACCCGTACCCGTACCCGTACCCTAACCCTAACCCGTACCCTAACCCGTACCCTAACCCGTACCCGTACCCTAACCCGTACCCTAACCCGTACCCTAACCCGTACCCGTACCCTAACCCGTACCCTAACCCGTACCCGTACCCTAACCCGTACCCTAACCCGTACCCTAACCCTAACCCTAACCCTAACCCTAACCCGTACCCGTACCCTAACCCGTACCCGTACCCGTACCCGTACCCGTACCCTAACCCTAACCCTAACCCTAACCCGTACCCTAACCCGTACCCGTACCCTAACCCGTACCCGTACCCGTACCCGTACCCGTACCCTAACCCTAACCCTAACCCGTACCCTAACCCGTACCCGTACCCGTACCCTAACCCGTACCCGTACCCGTACCCGTACCCGTACCCTAACCCGTACCCGTACCCTAACCCGTACCCTAACCCGTACCCTAACCCGTACCCTAACCCTAACCCGTACCCTAACCTGTACCCGTACCCTAACCCGTACCCGTACCTAACCCTAACCCTAACCCGTACCCTAACCCGTACCCGTACCCTAACCCGTACCCGTACCCTAACCCGTACCCTAACCCTAACCCGTATCCTAACGGTAACCCCTGACCCTTAACCCCGACACCTGACCCTTGACCCTTGACCCTGACCCTTGACCCATGATCTTTGAACCCTAACCCTTACCCGTACCCTAAACCTAACCCTAACTGTAACCCTAACCCTGACTCGTACCCTAACCCGTACCCTAAACCTTGACCCTTAACCCTGACACCTGACCCTTGACCCTGACGCCTGACCCTTGTCCCTGACCCTTGACCCCCTAACCCTTGACCCCGAACCCTGAACCCTGAACCCTGAACCCGAACCCTGACCCTGACCCTGACCCTAGCCCTAGCCCTAACCCTGACCCTAGCCCTGACCCTGACCCTGACCCTAGCCCTAGCCCTGACCCTGACCCTGACCCCGATCCCGACCCCGACCCGGACCCTAGCCCTAGCCCTAGCTTTAGCCCTAGTCCTAGACCTAGACCTAGCCATAGCCCTAGACCTAGCCCTAGACCTAGCCCTAGCCCTAGCCCCCTCACCCTCAACCTCACCCTCAACCTCACCCTCAACCTCACCCTCACCCTAACACCCTCACTATCAACCTCACTCTTAACCTCACCCTAACACCCTCACCTTAACCATCACCCTTACCCTCACCCTCACTCCCACCCCCACCCTCAACCCTGAACCCCACCCTCACTCTCACCCCTCACCCCGACCCCCACCCCAGCCCCGGTCTTAGCCCCCACCCCGGCCCTGACCCTGACTCTAACCCCTGACCCTAGTCCATAGACCCTAGACCCTGACCCTGACCCTAACCCTAGTTTGTAGCAACTAGTTAGCAGTGACTAGCTAGCAGTGACTAGTTAGCAGTAACTAGTTACCTTGTTAGCTGTAACTAGTAAACTCATTAGTGGTAACTAGTAAACTCATTAGTGGTAACTAGTAAGATGACAACTAGTACCTGGTAACTATCAACTTGCATCCTTGTTACTAGTAACTAGTAACCTGGCAACTAGTAACTGGTAACTAGTAACTAGTATCCTAGTTATTAGTAAGTGGAAACCTGGCAAATAGTAACAGGTAACCTGGTAAATAGGAAATAGTAACTAGTTACTGTTAACCTAGTTACTAGTTAGTAGTAGCCTGGTTGCTAGTTAAACAGCAACCTAGTTACCAGAAACTGGTAACCTGGCCACTAGTAACTGGCAACCTGGTAACGGTCACCAACAAAGCCTATCCTACAGCAAGCTACTCCTTCCTTCCTTCCTTCCTTTCCTTTCCTTTGTCTGCCCTCCCTGTCCTCTATGAGTAAGATCTAACTAACCTGAATGGGGATCAAAAATGTTAGCACAGAATGCAACAAAAAATGAAAGCACAGCAAACATCACTTGGAAACAGGACCCCTGGTCCTAACTGACAGAAATGATCAACATGAGACAAATGATAGACGCAGAAACAGAATCAAACGCAGGCAACAACACTGTCAACCTGCATTCTCCACCGGAGAGAAATGCATGTGATCTAAGAAAACCGCAACTCAAAATGACGCCTTCAACCCACACAACCATGAAACACCAGGCAACGATGAGGCTAAGACGCATTGCAACGACAAAGACAACCAGCAAACAAAAGGGCCAATCAGAACAACACTCACATAAGGAAACAGATCTTAAATTAATTTTCAAACACAATCCTATCTAATAAAAGAGCAATATGCAAATTAACCATCACCCCGCTATGCCCACAAACCACACCGACCAGCCAATGAGGAGCGAGTATGCAAAGTATCCCAACCAAGATGTCTGCGGCCAGGGAGCTAGCAGGACTGTTGGTTTTCCTGGGCGATGAAGGAAGCCAAGCTCTCTGCCCGCTGTGACTGGCCATGGACTCCACTCAGGTCTACGAAGTTTCCATTATGGAAGATGAATAAATCCCAACAAAAATGGCTGCGGCCACGGAGCAAGCAGGAGGCTTGGGTTTCCCCAGCGATGGAGGAAGCCAAACTTCCTAGCCTGCCCCGGCCTGCGCTCAAGACTACAAAGTTTCAATTATGCATGATAAATAAATCCCAGATACCAGGGCCTCCATGTGGGTTGCCTGGAGGTGTGGCCAGCCTGCAGACCACCAAAGGCCCCTTGCCCAGGCTCCCCCATGCCCCAAGGGAACCCCCACCCTGATCCGGGACACCCTTAAGGGCAAATCAGCCAGTCCCCACCTGTGCATCAAGCCTCTATCCTCCTACCTAATTAAAGAGAAATATGCGAATTGACTATCACTCCAACAGACAAGATGGCTGTCCCATGTGGTCAAAGATGGCTGCCCCCATGTGGACAAAAGATGGCCAGCAGGGGAGGGCAGTTGGGAGGTACCAGGCCTTCAGGGGAGGGCAGTTGGGGGGGACCAGGCCTGCAGGGGAGGACATTTGGTGGGGTCCAGGCCTGCATGGGAGGGCAGTTAGGGATGACCAGATCTGCAGGGGAGGGCAGTTAGGGACAATCAGGCCGGCAGGGGAGCAGTTAGGCATCAATCAGGCTGGCAGGGGAGTAGTTAGGGGGTAATCAGGCTGGCAGGCAGAAGTGGTTAGGGGCAATCAGGAAGGCAAGCAGGTGGGAGCCAGCAGTCCTAGATTGTGACAGGGATGTCCGACTGCCCATTTAGGCCCGATCCTACTGGGATCAGGCCTAAAAGAGTTGTCGGGCATCCCTTGAGGGGTCCCAGATTGGAGAGGGTGCAGGCTGGGCTGAAGGACACCACCCCCCATGTACAAATTTCGTGCACCAGGCCTCTAGTCTTAAAACAATTTCCAAACACAATGTCAATGAAAAAGAGGACCTGAGCAGCATTACACAGGCACATATGGTAGATGCACAGGCTTGCAGGACACAACACGAGCGTGCCAGGAAATCAGAACTGCAGACATAGGCAACTCTGAAAGACCGCCATCATGGAAAGAAGCCTCCCGAACGGAGAGAAGTAGAACCGGAAGCAAGTCCCTTGTGCAGGAACCCTGATCCCAACTTAGAACAAGTGCACCCACAGCTTTCTGTGCTGCATGTAGCACACATACCAAACAAACAGAAACTGTCAGTGCCTGTAAACTGCATCCAGGGATATGATTCCAGAGACTTGTGTAGGAAGCGGTTATAGGGTTAAGCCTCGGACTGACCTGTGGCAGGATCACTAACCGCCTCCACTTAGTACCGGTTCGTTCATCTCTTTCCGCGCGGGACACGGAAAAGGGAGATCCCCGCCATGTTTGGCCCCCGCCGCATCAGGCCCCTGCAGACTTGGGGGGGGGGGGGAAACACTGCCAGAGGTAAGGGAAGGGCCAGGTGCATTTGGTGCTCTCTGCATGGGCACCTATGGGGACTATCGAACAAGCACAGAAGCATTCCTAAGGTCATGGATGATAAGTGAGCCAGGCAGCCAAGCATGCACAGCATAAGAAGTCACTATGGGAACATTAGCGTGTGCACATCAGGCACCATCAACAGAGTGGAGACAATGTGAGGTGGGATGGATGGATGGATGCAGCGTGTGTTAGAAGGAAGCACAGTGAAATAAAATGCTCTCAGTACAGGTACAGGTCAATGTTCCCTGAGGAACAACCTGGACAACTGCATACGAAGCAGGAAGGGAGCACGTCAACCCACAGCACGGACAGAAAAGAAATGCAGTTCTTCCGGAAACATACCCGCAGGGAAATGTGTCTGACAGCAGCAGCTGAAAACACTGACACCAAGAACACAACGCAGAGAACAAAGGTCTGCTTTGCAATCGCTTCCAAATACTCAATGCAGATGCTGCCGCCAGGCGGTCAGTGTGCTCCACAGCGAATGCCGCTAAGTGGACCGACAGGCACCACACGCTGGGCTCACGGCTGGCAGGTGCAGCTGTGGCGGCACAAGCCTCTCCCACCTGTGCAGCGGCGCACTACTGAGAGGCAGCAGAGGCAGCAGCAGCGGTGCCTGGATGAGCGTAAGCAGCTCCTGGCCCCAGCACGGGCTCCTCCCCAGCCTCCTGCCACTTCACACACTGCTACATCCCTCAGGGGATCTCGGACTGCCGGTTTCCCAGATCGCCGCAGGCCAGCAGGCCAACATACTGCAAGGGCACCCACATTGCAAGAGGGCGCAGGCCAGGCTGACTGACAGCAAGGACACACGAATCCGTGCACCGTGCCTGTAAGTGTCAATAGTACCTGTGGGTACACAGGCCTATTCAGTGCCTCAGGATGGGTGGCCATCCTATCTAATAAGAGAGCAATATGCAGATTAATCATCACTGCACTGTACCCACAAGCCACGCCCAGCAGCCAACCAGAGCAAGCATGCAAATTAACCCCAGCTAACATGGCTGCACCCACAGAGAGCAAGAGGGAGGCTTGGGTTTCCCTGGCAATGAAGAAAGCCAAGCTTTCCACACACCCTGGCGGGCCCAGGCCTCCACTCAAGGGTACAAAGTTTCAATTATGGAAGGCAAATAAACTCCAACACAAATGGTGGCAGCCACGGAGCTGGAAGAGCAGGAGGCTGTGGTTGCCCTGGGCAATGGAGAAAGCCAAGCTTCTGCAGCCCTGGCCAGCCTCACCCTCCACTGCAGGCTACAAAGCTTCAATGAACAATTCAATTACAATTCAATAAACAGGCAGTTGGACATCCCTCAAGGGGTCCCAGATTGGAGAGGGTACAGGCTGGGCTGAGGGACAACCCCCTCCCCCCCCCCCACCCCCACCCCCCGTGCACAAATTTCGTGCACCGGGCCTGTAGTTCATAATATCTGTCCTTTCTCTCCTAGAAAACATTTTAACCTCCACTGTTCATGGAGGTGCCAAAGATGGGGGCAGATGTCCATTAATGCTTAGGAACCGGATAATGCTCAATGCAACAACATTGGAGAGTCTTTAATTAATGATTCTGTAAATGGACAAAAATGTCCTGGTGCTAAGTCATATTCTTATTTATTTCAGAGAGGAAGGGAGGGGGGGAGGGAGGGAGGGAGGGAGGGAGGGAGGGAGGGAGGAAGAGAGAAAGAGAAAGAGAGAGAGAGGGAGAGAGGGAGAGAAAGAGTGAGAGAAAGAGAGAGAGAGAAAGAGAGAGAAAGAAAGGGAGAAAAAGGGAGAGAGAAAGAGAGGGAGGGAGGGAGGGAGGGAGAGAGAGAGAGAGAGGGAGAGTGAGAGAGAGAGAGAGAGAGAGAGAGAAATGTCAATGATGAGAGACAATCATGGATCAGACAATCACGACACCTGCTGGGGATGGAGCACACAACCCCTTGACCGGAATCAAACCTGGGTCCCCTCAGTTCCCAGGGCAAAGCTCTATGCACTGAGCCAAGGCAAGCAGGACTTGCCCGGTTTTTAAAGGCGACAATTTTAGGGAAAGTCTCATTGGAATGGCTCCATGGACTATTCATCAACTCTCAAGTGTGTGCTTTGACATGCTAATGCATTACAATGAGCATCCACAGTGATCAGGGGCATTCTCTGGCCAGCATCACCTTGGGAAAAGGCACTGGAAAGGAAATCGATACAAGCAGGACCTGCAAAGACATGGTCTGGACTGTGCAAGCCAGCTGCCCATAAGCATGCAAGGTTACGGAAGGTAGGTTCTTTTCATCTACTAGTTGGGCCTACGAATTACTAGGCACAGTTAGAGTCTGAGATCTCCAATTCCACTTTCCAAGGACCTTTCATAGCTTTTTCATAACCTTGATCAATTCAATGAACTTGGGACCTCCCACTGGTGTTAAACTCAACACCATGATCATCAGTGGGGACTCTTATCAGTGCTGAATTCTACACAATGACCATCTGTGCACAGACAACAGATGCCAGAGCCTTAATCAGGACCACAGATACACACACTGGACTCCAGAACCTGGACCCTGCAGCAAACCACAGAGTAAAACCTGGACACCCCACCACCACCACCACCACCACGGAACTCGCACTCAAAGCGATTCCCCTGACTCAAGCATACTGTGCTGCACAAAAGCCATAAACCAGATGCCTGCAAGAGACTGACAGCCGATTCTCCTGACCAGATTGCACACACTGAAATGCAAATCTATAACTGCACTAGGGCCCCACACAGAACCCAGGACAGAAATCCACACCCAAAGAAACCCGAAACCCCAGACAAACAGCCAAATACATATTTGACCGGAAACCACAGTCCATGGACATATAGCAGGGACGCATGACTAAAACTCCACAGCCACAATCCAGCGTTGGAGACAATAAGCAGACTTCAGGTACCAGGAGCCAGATACACGAAATGAAGCAGATGCTCACGCTGCACACAAACCCGTGAATCAATAAAGAGAACCCATGTCAATCCAAGTCCAAGCAGCTAGTCTCACCAGTACTTCATTTTTCAATCCAATGCCAATATTCAAGAGAAAAAATAAATCCAGAACTTTACAATTCTACAAAACCCTGCAGTGTCACACACATAAGGCTAACAGAATGAAAGAATAATGACAATGCTTACTTTTGCTGGCAGGTGTCCATCATGTCTCTGCTGCAGCAGCGTGAGAAGCTAGCCATGTCCCAGATGAGCATTGCACAAAGCCAGCTCTTCAAAACTGTGGGAGATTGAAAAAGCAATCATTTAATTCATACCTCATACATTCATATATCTTGGACAATAACCAAATTAACATAATCAAATGAACAAGAGATACACTACATTGAACGCATGCACAAGGAAAAGTCACATACAAATGAATGCCAATATTAGGAACAGGAAATTTTGGGAAATGGGGAAACAGGGTCTTAGATTGTGCTTGTGAAATGGGTAATGTTCCTGCAATGTGCAGGATTTGTGGCATGTTAATGCTTGTTAGGTCATCTCAAAACTATAGATCCAAGAACTCTTGGTAGCCTGGCTAGTGTGACTCAGTGGTTGAACGTTGACCCATGAACCAGTAATTCATATTTGATTGCCGAGCAGGACACATGCCCAGTTTGTGGGCTCGATCCCCATTGGGGTGCGTGCAGGAGGCAGCCAAGCAATGATTCACTCTCTCCATTAATATTTCCATCTCTCTCCCTCCCTCTCCCTTCCTCTAGGAAATCAATAAAAATCTGATTTAAAAATAACAAGGGAAATATTAATGAATAAAAGCTACCCTGCCGAGACCGGTTTGGCTCAGTGGATAGAGCGTCGGCCTGCGGACTGAAAGGTCCCAGGTTCGATTCCGGTCAAGGGCATGTACCTTGGTTGCGGGCACATCCCCAGTGGGGGTTGTGCAAGAGGCAGCTGATCGATGTTTCTCTATCATCGATGTTTCTAACTCTCTATCCCTCTCTCTTCCTCTCTGTGAAAAATCAATAAAATATATTTTAAAAAAATAAATAAAAATAATAATAATAATAATAAAAGCTACCCTGACCAGATAGAATAATGTATTGTGTTATAATGGCACAGTAATTTAACAACTTGGGCAATGCCCTAACTCAGTGCCTGGGAAACTGTGGCTCGCAAGCCACATGCGAGTCTCTGGTCCCTTGAGTGTGGCTCTTCCAGCAAATACCACGGCCTGGGCGAGCGTACTTCGAAGAAGTGACATTAGAAGAAGTGTAACCCTAAGAAACGTAGCTATCAGAAGACATTTCAACAGTTGTGCTGCTGATATTTGGCTCTGTTGACTCACGAGTTTGCCAACCACTGCCCTAACTGGGTTGGCTCAGTGGAGAGACCGACCACCAGCCTGCGTACTGCAGGGTCCCAGGTCCGATTCCATTCAAGGTCATGTACCTTGGTTGCAGGCACATCCCCAGTAGGAGGTATGCAGGAGGCAGCTAATCAATGTTTCTCCCTTCCTCTCTGTAAAAAATCAATAAAGTACACTGCCAAAGAAATAAATAAATAAGTAAATAAATAAATAAATAAATAAACAAATAGGTAGATAAACAAGCGAATAAGATAAAAAAAACTTGGGTAAAGTCCTGCAAATGGAAAAGCTGATGGAACAGAGTACAAAGTACAGAAACAGACTGAAATACATATGTAAATTTGGCATAATGAAAATATCTCCTTAAAACAGTGGGAACATATTAATCTCGTTACAAATACTGCTGGAGTAATGGAATGGGAGAAACATTGAAGCGAAATCAATTCATTTCCCTCATAAGTAGCAGGAAAACTGAGATACCTGAAACATAAGGGCACAAAGAGATCAAAGTAAAAGAATGGGAAAATATCTATTAAGCAAACATAACCAAATAAAATAACAGCACACAGAACAAGCAAAGGCAAAAGGCATGACTGCAAGTAAAGAAAACCACTTCACATCAATGACTTCATTTCTCGCTTATCATTGTTTCTCTCTTGCTTCCTATCTGCAGGAGCTGCCCCCTGGTGGTGAATGGGCTCCCATAGAATCAGGATGATAATCAGGAAAAGCAAATCACACATGGCAGCTGAGGTGTGTAAGAAAACCCAAAGCAATAGGACATGTGTGGGTGGGGTGGCCAGCAGGCTCCTCTTTGCAGCCTTAAGGACTAAAGCGGAGGCCATTAGGATAAGGCTCCCTCCCTAAAAGGTAGTTCCATGGAAATCTCTTGGAAAAAAGTGGGGACCCTTTCTCAAGTAGCAGTCTAACAGCAACAGGAAAAATCGCAAAGGTCTGTTCCTCTTTCTTTCCACCTCTGCACAGAAAAGAAAAGGTGTACATCCAGAAGCTGAACTTCCAAACTTAAACTGTGGACGTATTTCCCCTTTTAAGTTTCACTGACCTCAGAGGATGCAGAGGGGGCAGAGAAACGCTGGACACACCATGACGTGGGGTCAAAGCCACAGCATGCTTAGCTGCAGGACCAACCGAGTCAGGGCGCCATGGTGCTGCGGCTGGACCAAAACTGCCTTCCTCAGAGAAGGCCCATTACAGAGGCGCCATGTTGTTCCGGCTGGAAAACAACCTCATTCCTCAGAGAACGCCCATGACAGCTGCGGACAGCGACACAGAAAAGTGCTCAGCACAGAAGAAGCCACAGGAGAGTCTGGGAGGGGGCTGTGGCTCCTAAGAAATAAGTCCCAGCGACAGCGGGGAGCCAAGCCTGAGCAGCCTCAGCTGGTGTCCCCACCAATATGTCGCCTCACGCCTCACGCCTCACGCCTCACGCCTCACGCCTCACGCCTCACGCCTCACGCCTCACGCCTCACGCCTCACGCCTCACGCCTCACGCCGCACCCAGCAGCCTCTCCTCACGGCCTCCACGGGGCTCACCTCAGCCTCAGCCTCACGCCCGCTGTCCTCTCCCTGAGTTGCTGGCCTCACACCTCAGGACACGGCTACGCGGCTCCCAGGCCACCACTCGCCTCAGGCCCGCCAGTGCCTGCCTCGTCCCTGAACCCCGGGTGGCTCCACTCGGGCCACCTCCTCTCCTCAGTTCCGCACCTTCGCCCCCTCAGGCTCAACAGGCCTCTCGCCTCAGTCCCTGCTCTGCACACATCCCGCAGGTCTTTGGTTTGGGGCGCACAGCGAGGCCACGCCCCTAAGTCCCAGGCCAGCTCCGGCGTCAAATCCGGCCACGCCCCTCATGCCAACCTGACCACACGCCTCCACCAGGAAAAAGATTTGTGGCCTAGCCTTTCTCTCAGCTGTGAATCCTCAGGGAGGACACTTGCATTGAGTTTTTAAGAGAAAGTGGGAGGGAGCCCTACACGGTGTGGATCAGTGGATAGAGCAGGCGTGCTCAAACTACGGCCCACGGGCCACATGCAGGCGGTTTTGCCGTTTTGTTTTCTTATGTCAAAATAAGATATGTGCAGTGTGCATAGGAATCTGTTCATAGGGTTTCTTAAACTATAGTCCGGCCCTCCAACAGTCTGAGGGACAGTGAACTGGCCCCCATTTAAAAAGTTTGAGGACCCCTGGGATAGAGCGTCAGCCTGTGGACTGAAGGGTCCCAGGTTCGATTCCGCTCATGGCACACATGCTAAAGTTTCAGACTTGTTACCCAGTACAAGCGAGCAGGAGGCAGCCAATCCATGGTTCACTCTCATCATGGATGTTTCTATCTATCTCCCTCTTCCTTCCTCTCTGAAAACAATAAAAATATATTTTCTTAAAAAAGAGAGATAAAGTGGAAGGGAGAGGGAGAGAGAGAGAAGAGAAACACATCCATTGGTAGCCTCCCACATGCAGCCACCCCACCAGGCCGGGAATGGAGCAAGAAAGGGAAATGCAGCTCCAGGCCTTTCTCCTTTTGCCAGGCAACCACTGTAACCGCACAGGCTGTCCAGAACCGTGACACTGAATTGCGCGCAAGGTCTTTCTTTGACACGTTCCCAACAACCACTGTGCCCTTCACAGTGGGTGAAGCAGGGAGGGAGAATATGGCTGCAGGTCTCTCCTTGCCCACTGACTCAGGACACCCTTAAAGGTGTGTGGAAATGGGAGAAGTAATTTGTCTCCTGTTCTCTCCTCACCCCTTAGACAAATACCACCTCTACCCATCCCATGCTGCCCATCAAGGCAAAACAGAAATGTTGTCCCAGGTCTACCGTGTTCTTCCCCAAACCCCTCAACTCCTTCATAGCTGGTTCGAGCCAGGATAAGAAATCTGCCTCGTGCCGAAACCGGTTTGGCTCAGTGGATAGAGCGTCGGTCTGCGGACTGGAAGGTCCCAGGTTCGATTCCGGTCAAGGGCATGTACCTTGGTTGCGGGCACATCCCCAGTAGGGGGTGTGCAAGAGGCAGCTGATTGATGTTTCTCTCTCATCGATGTTTCTAACTCTCTATCCCTCTCCCTTCCTCTCTGTAAAAAATCAATAAAATATATTTTAAAAAAAAAGACTGCAGGCAAGATGTTGTAATATTTCCAGTAATCACACTCATCAAAACAGGAGCGATCCCCACCTGTGAATTTCAGCATGTGAATTTTCTGCCTCAAAGTAGAATTATATGCTCCAAAGGAGCACATTCCAATTTGAAAAGCAGTGCATGTCAACATCACTACAACCAGAAAGAACACCTAAACAACGCAGACACACACCCTTCGTGAAATGGCGTGCCATTCCAACAATAGCCACAAGGCGGCAGCATAGGATCAAACAGCACACGCAGACGTTTCTACGTGGGAAAGACAGGAGCATTAATTCCAACAATAGCCACAAGGTGGCAGCAGAAGATAGCACATCGCATGCACACGATGCAAGGGAGAAGAGACAGGAACATTAGTAAAGGAAAAGACATGTAAAGGAAACCCACAGGCGGAAAAGAAAAAGGACTCAGGCAAGCATGAGTCACTGGGGACCCCAAAGGGGCGGATGGCCGCGCATGCTGACCAAAGAACTAGGCGACCTTGGTGGACCACGGCACACAAAACTCGCAGCGAAAAAACGAAGCGCAGCCAAAGCAGCGCCAACTTTGTCCAAGGCAGTCAACACGAGACACACATTGCAAATCTCAACCCACTGTGGGCCGCCCTGCACAGGTTCCCTGCGCAACTCACCTCAAGAAGCGGGACCGCAGGCGCGATGTTTACGTCCTACGTGGGCCTGAGGGAACGTGGCAATCCCACAGGGAGGGCCCATGTATCCAAGAACTGCACCAAGCTTGCAGCTCCCACATGAACAAGCGTGGACGGGGGCGGGTACCTGGATTTGGAGGCGCAGAAGGAAGAACAGACTTCCAGAACTCAGAATGAAGAGACAGTGACAGTGGTGGTGAAAACTGGGAAAAGGGGGGGCCGTAATCAAAAATCAACAGGTGACATGCACTTATTCGCACGGTTTACAATGGCTGCACAGCAACATGGAGCCAGCCCATGAGCATGCAACTCCTGTGGGTACTCAGCCATCCACAAAATGGCAGCAGGGAAGGCTACTTGGCGCTCATTGGGGAGGCAGGCAGGAACAGGATGGTGGGAAAGAGGATCAATTGGAAAGTATATGGGCACAAAACTGGTGTGCTGGGCTAGTGGTAGAACACACAAGGACAACAGGCACATGAGCTACAGCAATATGCCGACTTATGGCAATCACAGGAGACTCGTTTGGCATTGCTTGGTTTTCTCGAGTCTATGGCGGCACTGGCAGAAAAAAGGACAGAACCGACCGCTGTATAAGGATATGCTGCACACCATTGAGATTGTGGCTGCTCATGCACGCTCTACAAAATCAGCCACAGATGCACAATGACTGTGGGGAGGGAGCAGTGGCTTGACTGACTTAATGTGTATGCAGGCTGACTGGTGAACAGCTGATGGGGAATAGGTAGTGCACATTGCTTCAGGAAAAGTATGCCAATGCCAATTATTCAAGGCATCAGCAACATGAAGTCAGAAGAGGCCAATAAACCTAGCATGAGCAACCACCAAGAATAAAATAAGCACAAAGTGTTTTCACTATCCCAATCACCTTGATATGTCAGGAGCCAAGAGTTGGTCAAAGGATTAACTCTGACCTTACTTCAGTAAGTTACTGAAACTAGGCCCACTTCCTCTTGCCTGAGGACAAAGCATTCCTTCTGTAGCCGCCCTTCAACCGCTACCCTTTACTTTAGCCGATTATCTAAGGGTCAGCCCCCACCCCTCTAGAAACCACATATAAGGAACGCTGTAAAAAATAAAATTTCGAGGCTTGATCAGAATCCCTTTTGTCTTGCCTCCATTCTTTGCGTCCCTTGTCTGTCTCTCATTCTCTTAGGTGCGCCGCCTCGGTACCCCCGTTAGAAGACCCCGCTGGCCGGGGCATTTCTGGCGCCCAACGTGGGGCCCGAGGGTCGGCTCTCCGGGGAACATCTGCACATCGGTCCGGCCGGACACCCTCTTGAGTCGCCGCGGAACGCCCGTGAGTGAAGACTCATCCCTTGAGTCGCCGCGGAACGCGCCGTGAGTGAAGACTCGTCCCTTGAGTCGCCACGGAACGCCCGTGAGTGAAGACTCGTCCCTTGATCGCCGCGGAGCTGCCCGTCCGTGAGTATGATCGCAGTTGAGTTTTGCAGATGATTTTTTCAGACAAAGATTTAAGAGTGAATTCCTTGTGAGAATGAGTTTTTGTGCCCTTTGACGGATTTCCTACACTTTGAGCTTCTCGATTCAACCTCCAGTCCGCTAATAAGCACTCGTCTCGCTGATCCGGGAAGAGTTAAGGGTACCGCGATCTGGCTGAGCGAGAACTCTGAATCACCCTGAGGAGTAATTTGTCTCTGGTCGGTTCCTCGTCACGTCTCTCGCAAACCCTGAGCTCGCTTTGTCTTAGTGGTCGTTAACCTGGCACATCCCGACCTATGATACGCGAGCAGGGGCCTTTGGGCAAACAGAGATCGTTGACGAGACAACTGTCCTAGGCAACGGAAACTCAGGGCTGACCTGGCACGGGGTTTATACGTCCCAGAGGCTTACGCGGAGGAGGCAAAAAATTGAGAAGCTCCCACATCGACATGGGCACCTCTCTCAGTTCTCACAAGTTATTCCTCGGTGGGCTCAAGGAGTCCCTCAGGACGCGAGGAGTAAGGGTAAAAAGCATGAAACATGTCCCTGGTTTCCACTAGAGGGCACCATCGATTCAAAGCGATGGAAAAGAGTGGACGACGCCCTTCAGGATTATTATGAGACATTTGGCCCAGAGAAAATCCCTATATCCGCCTTCTCTTACTGGAACCTTATACATGATATTCTTAAAGTTCATCCTCTAGATCCTGATATAAAAGATATAATAAAAACAGGAAAGACAGTCTTAAAAGATAGTTCCCGCCCGCCCTCGGCTTGTCCGTCGGTCACGGTCTATTAACCCAAACCCTTCCAAAACCGTCCCAAAAAAACCTGACCACCCTCCACGCTTTTCCCGTCACCCGCAGTCAGGGTTCCCGCCCTATGGTCGTTGAGGAAGAAGAAGAAGGCTCTGACTCTCAAACTCAAAATCCAGACTCAGACAATGAAGCTTCAGACACTGAAGACCCCAACCCTAGCCAGAGTAACACATCTGAACAAAAATACCGCCGCCTTAATCTTAAACATCTTAAAGATCTTAAAGCCGCGGTCAGTAACTATGGCCCTACGGCCCCCTTTACCATCGCCCTTCTCGAAAGCTTGAGTGACAAATGGCTCACACCTAATGACTGGCTATCCTTAGCTCGAGCCACGCTTTCAGGAGGTGATTATGTCCTTTGGCGTACAGACTTTGTTGAAAACTGCCGAGAAGCAGCCCAACGTAAAACTCCTGCTCGTGGACCAGAGATAAACTTCTTGGCAGACCCCCCTATGAAACCAATGAAGTCCAGGCCAAATTTCCCCCTGGTTTACTAGCCCAAATCCAAGTCGCCGGTCTTAAGGCTTGGCGCTGTCTCCCCCGTAAGGATTCTGCCACTACCTCACTAGCCAAAATTCGCCAAGGGGCTGACGAGCCTTACAGTGATTTTATCAGCCGCCTCACGGACGCCGCTGAAAGATTAGTAGGGGGAGGATTCAAGCAAGGATGGAGATGTGTTGGGAAGCCTAAGGTTATACCTACAATTGAGGGCAAACCAGGGCAGTGTCCCAGTAATTGCCAACACGTGGTAGAACTCCACTCGACCTGCTACAACAGTGTCCAGCAGTGTACCCACACAGATGGTAAAATATATCTAACAGCCATTCTCCAGAAAACTAAACTAGGAACCATGGGAGGTGAGCTTGATTTCTCCAGCTTAACAGGTCACACTAAATATGCCCAAGCCTCCTGCTCTGGCGATGTTGGAAAAGATACTTGTTGGCCGCCACAAGCACCTATTCATATATCTGATGGTGGTGGGCCAACAGACAGAGTAAGAGAATCCATAGTTCAAAAACAAATCGAAGAAATTATTAAACTCATGTATCCTCCCCTCCAATACCATCCATTGGCTCTATCTTGACACCCAGACAAGTAACATCCTAGAAGCCACTCTCATAGCTTTAAATGCCTCCAACCCTCACCTTGCTGGAGACTGCTGGCTATGCATGACTATTGGAACTCCCATGCCTACAGCTATTCCGGCATCCAATTCCTCCATCACTGAAGGTACCAATTGTAGTCTTAATGTCCCCTTCAGGGTTCAACCCGTAGGTTTCAACCTTTCTATCTGCTATCAAAGAACATTCCAAAATGACAGTTATGATCTAGATGTGGGATTTATAACCTTTTCTAACTGCTCCAAAATCACTAACTACTCTGAGCCCCTATGTCCTGCCCCCGGGCAAGTTTTCCTTTGTGGCAATAATCTAGCCTATACAGCCCTGCCAACAAATTGGACTGGACTTTGCTTACAAGCTAACATTCTCCCAGACATCTCCATTATTCCAGGGGATGAGCCTGTTCCCTTACCCAGTCTTGATTACATTGCTGGGCGTAGTAAACGGGCTGTCCAATTCATCCCCTTACTCGTTGGTCTAGGGATCTCTGGAGCCGTAGCTTCCGGCACAGCAGGTCTAGGAGTAGCAATACACTCCTACACAAAACTCTCTAATCAATTAATTGATGATGTCCAAGCTCTTTCAGGGACCATTAGTGATCTTCAGGACCAAATTGATTCTTTAGCAGAAGTCGTATTACAAAATAGAAGAGGGTTAGATTTGCTCACGGCAGAACAGGGAGGGATATGTTTGGCTCTACAGGAACGATGCTGCTTCTACGCCAACAAGTCTGGCATTGTCCGAGACAAGATCAAGAAGCTATCTCGTCAAGAGACGAAAAGAGCTATTTGAGAACCCGCTCTGGAGTGGACTTAATGGACTCCTCCCCTACCTCCTCCCCATCCTTGGTCCCCTTGTTGGTTTTCTCCTCATTCTTACATTTGGCCCTTGGGCATTTAGAAAAATAACCGACCTCGTAAAACAGCAAATAGATTCAGCTTTAGCAAAACCCATTCAGATTCATTATCAACACCTGGAAATGGCCGATAGGTGGGACTCAGTTTACCAAGAGCGCGAGCACCTCCGGACCCAGACTCGCTCCTTCCCTACGGGGACAGCATCTTAACCAGAGGGATGCTTACCTACGCTCTAGCCAGAGCCAGAGGTATGGGTATCGAACCGGGTGCAGAGCAAAGCATTGCAAGGGAAGGTTGGGATATTTTCCAACCTCCTCTGGATTTCCCTGAGAGTATACCTGGTTTGCATAGAGGTTGACATCGATAAAAATAATGGCTCTGCCTCTCCTCCCCAAAAGATGTCAAGAGCCACACACGGTGGGTATGCAAAGCCCACGGGAGGAACCAGGTCAATGTCTCCTCGGTCGATTAATGCCCACTCCCGTTTCTTAAACAGAGAGGGAGGAGATGTCAGGAGCCAAGAGTTGGTCAAAGGATTAACTCTGACCTTACTTCAGTAAGTTACTGAAACTAGGCCCACTTCCTCTTGCCTGAGGACAAAGCATTCCTTCTGTAGCCGCCCTTCAACCGCCACACCCTTTACTTTAGCCGATTATCTAAGGGTCAGCCCCCACCCCTCTAGAAACCACATATAAGGAACGCTGTAAAAAATAAAATTTCGAGGCTTGATCAGAATCCCTTTTGTCTTGCCTCCATTCTTTGCGTCCCTTGTCTGTCTCTCATTCTCTTAGGTGCGCCGCCTCGGTATCCCCGTTAGAAGACCCCGCTGGCCGGGGCCTTGATATAGCACCCATCACTGTTTCTATAATGCATTCATTAAAGGAAAATAACATTAAATGCTAGCCAGTCACCTGTGATACTATATCTTTGAGTAAAACTTGGTTTCCCTGCAGAGTGTGTGTGTGTGCGTGGGGGGGGGGGGGGGAGGACTGAGATTTCAGTGGCATTTACTAAACTAGAGACTGATAGCATAAAGCAAGGCTATCACTGTACATCTGCACAATGATATGCTCCCAACTAGACATAAGACCTTGGGATAATCAGGTGATTTCATTGCACTTCCCTACATTTTCTATAATTCAAATAAACATGTTGGGCATGCATCACCAGCAAAAACCACCACTTGCAAGAATATTAAACACCTTAACAGCATTCACTCACGTCATCTTTAGGAATCATAGTGACATGAGCGCTGTAGTGAAACTGAAGAACAGAGCCTGAGTAGAAAATGGTAGAAATGAAGGTGAGACAATCTGCATGACAGATGAATAACTGAGAAATAGATAACTGCTACCAGGGATAGACTGAGCCAGGGGAGATTGGATCCAGGGGAAAGTTTATACACCATTTTTGGGGGGGGTGGGGAGGACTTTGCTGAAACACACACCAACTTCACATACTCAGTGAAGTTACATGCTCTCAAAAGTGCTCCAATGCTGTCACAGCAACCATGACAGATTGTGCAATGCATTTCTTAGGCCACAATACATAACAGGATACACGGCTGCTTGCTACACAATGGGTTTGAGTAAACATTGGGCTAACTGGAGGGAAATGTAGGTAAGGGTGACCATTACAGCAATAGGCTACCTGAGAGACACTTTGGAGCAACCACATGTGGTAGAAGGAGAACAATGGCCTGAAAAGGTAGAGCACTACCACAGCAGCTGAAACCACAACTTGTATGAACAGGCAGACAGGCACGAACGTCCCATCTATTAACAGGACCTTGCAATCCAACATTGACAGCAACTACAGCCCATTCAGTGTCACCTGACTCTCCGTGAAACAAGACTGAGACTTCACAGGTAAGACCCTGACTATGACCTTTGGTCCAGATAGTTCAGGATAGTGTGACATTTCTGGACTGTGAGGAAATGAAATGGACACAGTGCAGATGACAATAGTGGCAATAGGACAAGAACAAGCATACGGTCTGCAGACTACACAAGGAACAGCCAGCCCTATCTCATCCAAGGAGACAAAACTGGAATATGGGAGGGAAATGCTATACGCAGACAAGTCCAAGGATGCAGGATGGCAGTATCACACGATGCATTTCTGTCTCCTCTTCTCGAAAAGCACCAGCCAGCATGCTTATGGGCCACCCTAAACAGTGTGAGATCATGTGTACTTTAATGACATCTGAAAGGACACTATTCGCTCAAAAAAAGGACTATGATCAGATACTGAGAGAGGCAGATCAAGACCCCAACCGCACAGAGACAAGCACCAGGGCTTCACGGGGATGGCACACAGATTCAGCTTCCACAAAGACAGGCTTTTCAAGGAAGCAACACCGTGACATGTGGCTATGGCATGACACACACATTCCAAACTTAGTTCAATACTGGGGAGGTCACTACGGAGAGAAAACTGGAAGACACAGGTCCCTCTAGGCCAACAGCACCATCAGTGGTGAGGACGTAGACAACAGGAAGAGCAGACACCTAAAAAGGAAGAAAATGGGTTAGTGGCATCCATGAGCAACAGGATAACATATGGATAACAGTCACAACAGGATAACAGTCACTATCAGGCCATAAATGAGCCAGCCACACACCCACCAACCAACGACCAGGCACATGGAGTTCAGGATGCTATATAGAGAAATAACACTTGCACGGAAGAAGCAAGCCGACTCTATAGGCCTATAAGTACATAAAATACACTAAAATCTGCTTGACATTTAACAGCAACACTTAGGACTACTTCAGGCTCCTTGGAGCTCTTAGAAAATATGGTCATCCATTTGGTAATGGCTGCAGCTACCAGGATTACCTTGCACACCTCACAGCTAGGCTGGCCTCCATACAATGAGCTTAACTTTCATGGCCTGCACAAGGGTATATGGGGCTGCTCTCAGCTACGGATGGAACCAAGTATCCATCTAGGCTGCTTATTAAGGAGCCAAATAAGAAACCGTGAAAAATCAGATGGACTGGCTCCTCCATAGGCAGCACAATCAATAGCAGGCATGACCTGCTGACGGCTACCCCTATAACCATGCCCAGCATCCCACTGGCACTTCTGACTGGGGTTCAAAGGGACTCTGTCTCCTTCACACTCAAACAGGTACCTCCTAAATGACTTTTCTTGCTAAAAGTGTGCTCTGTGGACTCCTATACACACCAAAGACATGTGCTTATTCTGTCCCAAGGGCTACCATTAAAGAGGAGCTGGGACGGGGGGGATGGCACCAGGAGAGGGGGGCATGGGAAAAAAAACACTCACATACAATCCCCAGACTGTGGAAGATCTGGCTTAATGAATGCTGGAGAGCAGGCTGGACTATTCAAAAGCCTCTCACAGCTGTCTGTCTCCTGCACTATCAAACCTTAAGGACACTGTGCCTACTAAGCTCAGCGGGCCCCTGCCATCCACAAAGGTATGCATTTCCTAGGAGCCACTGACAATTCTTTCCTAAATCATGAGTGCATTCATGCATTTGGAATGAATGAACAAGCCAGACAGGGGATGTTCCTTCAGCTTGCAAGGGGCAGGGGAAGGGGCATGGCCTGAGGTGCCCCCGGGAACAAGGACAGCATCCAAGAAATACAATGGAAGACAATCACCAATGGAGTACAAATGACAGGACCTCGTCAGGACAGATTGGAAAAGGAGGTTCCAACATGACCATGAACAGGCACTGCTAAGAAGCATACACACTCAAGAAACGTGCCCATTTTAGGAAATTGCTTGGCATCTCCCAAGGTTGAACAAAGAATTTAAAAACGAGTCATGCATTCAAAGTCAAAAGCAGGGGGTGGGATTCATCCAAGAAAGACGGTAGGGCCACCATCCCAAGACCAGCTATAGGAAGAGAATAACACCCTAACAGACAGCCTGCCAAAAACAATGCACCACACAATGCAGATTTCCCACAGGGAACATAGTGACAGAATCATAAAAGCATCATGCATGGCACTTCAACGCCTGTGGGGAATATTCCAAAAACCATGCATGGGATGACCCATTGTGCTGGGCAGATGCCTTTAAATTATATCACAATAACTTATGTTGCCTAAAAGTTGTATCACATTACAATTTCTTTGGATAAACACCTCATATGACTTCACCTGTCACGGTGGAGAGAGGTCCCCAACCTGCACGACATAGCAGGGGTGCGTAAAACGTGATGTCTTATGTATCCGTGTTTTACGCAGAATCGCGGGGCACATCTACACAGGCACTCCGACATTACCTGATGCTCGTGCTCTGGAAACAAACAGCAGCAGTGAATGTAGCAATGACCATATAGAAGCCAGGGGTGAAGTGGCTACTCCGTGAGAGCTCCCAAGCATCAGCAACCACAGATGCAGGGCCTGTGGCTGCCTCATCCTGACACTCCCACTGCTCCTCCGTCCACGGAAATCTCTCCATCTGGAACACATTTCATCAAAACAAATCTGAAAAATAGACTGCCGCCAAGACTCATAAAATCGACAGTGTTTCCTTAAAACAACTTTCTGTAATGAGAAACAAAGTTAAAAAATATAAAAATACAATAATAGAATACAAACATGTATCTTTTAAAAGAAAATTCAAGATTTCTTCCACTGAATTTTAGAGATACAAAGATGAAAGGAAGACAGTAAAGACAAACACACAAATGTGAGAAAAATACTTACTTTCAGTTACCTAATACATTGGACCACACCTTGGCAATGGATCAAACCAACAACATGGGTATGCGGTACATGGGAAAACACTGAGACCGGTGAGGGAGGAAAAATGGCCAGGGAAAAACATCATTTTTCTAGGAACCATTGCAAACTAAGAAAATGACCTGTTGCAACATCATTCCTCTAAATGGCTTCTGTGTTTCTCTCAGGGGCAGAATTACATGGCTGCGACGGTCACAATTAAAAAATTGACACATGTTCCCTTACAAAGGCCATACCCATCGAACACTTCAAGAATCTCAAAATGCTTCCATAAATGAATGCAGAAGCCCAGAAGCCCATCACACAACACCAGATACCGGGATAGGACAACACTTACAATGCCGCTCGGTCTACAATGGTCCCTGCTTTTCCATAGACAATCTTGAGCTTCATTCTTTTACAGCTTCACATAGTCACTGCGCAGATCTTGCAGAAAAGGAACCGTGTCAGACACTCGCTTGTCGTGGAGGATGTGCATTGTTAGGAGCGAGTGGCAGTTCTGAGGGGGCAGAAGAGACGGTGGTAACATGAAACACAATCAAAAATGACATCAACATTCTTCAGGATGCTTGGCTTCGGTCAGGGACACGCTGCACAAATCCCACAGACCTGGAAAAGGCAGTCACTGGGGTTCAAACTCCTCATGGGAAGCTGGAGCAATCGCAGGGCAAAAATACTACACAGATAAGAATTAAGACGGCACAGAATGACTACATGCATGCAACACTCGGGAAAAATGTCAGAAAAAATAATAAGCGCTCTGCAGGAAATAAGTACACAATTACTTTTTTTAAATGACTCAAAAAAAATTTGTCTAAAACGTAATAAACCCATGATAACCTCAACAAATCACACAAAATACAAACATGTGGGTAACACATCGGGAACAGCCATGGTGTAATGCACACTGAAAACTTCAAAAGAGATGCAACTGTTACTAAAACACACAAAATTACATTTCGGACACAGACAAGTCCATTTTGTGACACACATCTGTTCTAATTGCAACATCTTCTTCATGCTTCAATAGAAGACCACCTGGTACACAAAAATAGACTATATTGCAGAAAAAGAGAATCACAACACCTTACTTTGAAAACCCACGGCCGTCATGGCTTCATCAAAAGAACTTTAAGATCCTTCACCGTGCCTACTGTGGATGTGCACATCAGAATACCCCTTTCCCTCTATCCCACTGTGAACAGAGCCATGGCATATAAAAAGCCTTTCGGAACTCAGGATAATGTGCAAAATATGGAAAAAGCGGTTCTGCTCATGTTCCTTTCTCATGTGGATACATCAACGACTGACTTCAAGTCACCTACACACCACCTTTCTCACGCTGACCTGTAGCTCTAAAATACTGCCCAGGGGACTACAACAAACGCTCCTATACAATTCCAACCTTCATCCACTGCAGTGCATCGAGGGGCAAAAGGCAGAACAGACACACTGTTTCTCCAGGTACAATACGTTTAGGCAGGGACTTCTTGCACAATTCAGGACAAAAAAAACAATTATTTTTTCTTTCACTTACAAAGATCAACCATTTTCTAGACCTATCGTGACACAGGGAATCAGGGACACAAAACACCACCGATGGCTCCACGGTATTAAGAGACCGGCATCAGAGTGTGACATTTCCTGCTGGACCCAGTAGGTGAAGGATAGACTTGGAAGCTGGAGGACACAAAATTCATTAAATAGAAAAAAGGATATAAATCCCCAGTGCATCGGCTAACCAAAGGGGGACATAAGCTATCAAAGGATAAGATTCCATGCTCTTTGCTAATTCAAAATACCTTGGCCATCTCGTACAACAGGAGGGGAAACGGATAAGAACCATCAAACACTTACAGAAATACTATCTTTAACAATTCAAAAAAACAGCAAAGACACGGGAACTATTCACATTGCTAGGTTTCAGTACATCTTGGAAAAATTGGGGGATGACAATGTTTCGGGGATGCCGCAGCCTCTCTGTCCCCTGATACAAGCATTCAACCGGATCCCAAAAACTGCAGCACACAAGGGCAACAAGCTAGACAAACTCTAAACAAACTGCTATGCAAACCTCCTGCTCTAGGGCATCCAAAATGGACACGGACCTTCTTCATTCTTCTTTCACATAGCAAAGGAAGGGCACAGCTTTAGCGATTCTAACTCACAAACACGGACGTCAACAGAAAACTACAGCGGATTGGACTCAACGGACATGCTAGCTGCAACAGCCTTTTTCTCAACACACACAGCACATCATCATGGGATCACCTTTCAATATTTCTCTTCCTCGTTCTGTTCAATTCTTGCATAAACATCATGACACTCAACACTTGTCTTAACAGTCCACTGGCATTTTAGCAAGTACTCATCATCTCAAATCATAATATCACTTTAAGTCGGTCATTCATGCTACTGACCATGACACTTGCTTACCTGTGGACAAGATGAACGCATATGCACAGCCCCACACTGGGCATCGCCCAAAGAAGGGCAGACTGACATTGCTGGGCAAACACAGACTTCACCTGGAAGGACTTGGCCTGCAAAAAAGAAACAACAACAAAAATTAGGAGACGAGACTTCACCAGAGATGGGAGAAAGCCAAAACATAGCACACACACTACACGAGGGGAGCCTCACATACCTGCACAGGAACCACCGCAGGGATGTCCGACCCTGCACAAAGCCATCTCCACGCAACCGCTGAAACAAACAGATCCACCACGGCTCCCTAGAACAGATGGACATGGTCCTGTCGAAGGAATAAGAGGGGGATTTAGGTTGCTGAAAGAGGAACGCACAAGGCCAGAGAGGTGAGGGATGACGCATTGATTCCTTCATCCACACATCACATAGCTGAGCCTGGATGGCTCCGGCATCCAGGGAGAAGAATCAGTAGCTTAAAAAGGACTTTGGGCGGGATTTTTTTAGGGGCAGAGACTTCTTCAAGCATACCCGGAGGGGGAAGAATGGAATGTGGTCACCGCAAATGATAAGTGGTCTTCACCAAAGGGACTATCCATAGTGAAATGACTTGAAAAGCCACTTCGAGGGAGAAGGCTACCTACTCAATTGCTCAAGCAAACCTAACAAGAGACACCCCTTCTCCAAGGAGACACTTACCAGGACTTCAGCTACACAGCTGCTTATCTTCAACACAACCATTTCATTAGGACGCCACAAAAACCAACATAAGAACACAAACAGAGAGGAGCTGGGGGGTGGGGGCTGGCAGGCTCCCAAATGAAAGCCTTAAAAACACAAGGATACGAGCCTCCAAACATGTCTATGCAGATACGAAGCACAACTGATGTATCTCTCACATCGGCGTTCTCTCTCCTCTCCCCCATCTTTCTCTCCCTCCCTCTCCCTCCCTCCCAAACACACACTCCCTTCTACCCTATCTACGACATTATGGAAAAAATGTCCACAAATAATCACTCCGTGCTCATAAACTCTAGAAAGAGAATGCTACCATGTCCCTACTTTAAATACAACGCAACTGAATTCAAAACACATGGACAGATGCCCAAAATCTCGTAGCTGGTCAATACCCACCTCAGAAATACAACACATTCAACATTAAAAACCTTGCTTTCCACAACTATGCTCCACAGGCTACCTGCCATTCTTAGGATGCTCTCCCTCACTTGACCACAAGGGAAGTCATCAAAGCCCCTTCAAGCCCTTTCAGATAACCCCAGGCACTTCCTCCTTCCAAATCCTGACAAGAACTCCCCAATACTTTCAAGTGCCCAGAGGCCATGCTCTCTCCCATTATCATGCAAATGACTCATGCTTCCTCCAGAATGGCCAATGCTTATGTTCACGGAAAACAAAATTAAACCGAAAGCTGGAAACAATTTAGGAGACTTTCGAGAAGTCAAACTGAGAAATCATACACAAAGGATAGCTCACACACTCTGGGATTCAACATCCTCATCAACATTCTTGGTAGTGTTTCAGTAAGTCTCTGCCTTTTCACAACAGTTTGCTGTTGCAAGACCTCTTTTCCTGACGACTCACAATTTCAACAGGGCCACACACAAACAAGGGAACAGGTTCGCAAAAAACAATATCCAGAACACGACTTGACACAATAACTTCCACATTAGGAAAGACTATGGACAGACTGGGACTACGAAGGGACTGGGACTGTGAGGCCCACCAATAACACATGCGACCTACAAAACAGATACAAAACATACAAAAACAGGAACATATACAGAGGACAATCTCATGGCATCATTTCTTCAGGAGAAAAACCTTGCAATTACCTGACACGGCAGCGCTGCTGCTTCAAAACAAGTCTCTCCTGATACCTCCACGCTAACACGTACCTTTAATATGACCATTACAATGACACAACAAAAAGTGCTCTCCAGAATGGCGGTTTAACTTCTTATTTTATGCATTTTAACTCAAAGAAGGAGATGGACATTGGGGACGTGGGACAAAGCGAAGCACAGAAACCTCTGGGGTGGGCTACAAAGAAAAACAAAACTTAGGTGGGTGCAGAGGACTTAACAGTCACCATTCACAGGATCGCAATAACAATACAGACAGTTCTGATGCGCACCAGGGGGCCGGGGCTGCGCCCTCGGGGGCCGGACAAACGGAACTTCAAAAAAACTAGAATATTTCACAACTAGGTCCTCTCATATACAAAAGGACAATAGCCCGCTAAAGATGCAAATGGCTCGTCCTCAGGAAAGACATTGCCCGAGGACATGGCTACCCAGTAGCAACTCCTTGGCATTTCAAGGTTTGCCTTGGAAGGCCATCTTGGGGGTGACTTTAGGGACTCATCTCAGGTGCTGAAACACCTGGGGATGTGTGGACTTCAAACGTAAAGCCTGGGGGGGAGGGGACACGGGTCCATGATGGGTGGGACCAGGGAAGATAGCCTCCTGACACGGCTGAGGGAGATCACCTCCCAACCCCAACACTCATTCCAGGCAAACAGCTTCGCATTCTTCACATGGGAATGCAATCATGTTGTCAAACAATCCCACATTAGGACTAGGACTCTTCCAACTCACACATCATCCACTTTCATTTCCAATGAAAAAACGAGCCCTCCACACAAGCGGCTCCTGACAACATTTGGGGAGACTCAGCTCAATTCCAACACACTTCGGTGGGGGCAACCATAACCTTCAAAAAAAAAAAAAAAAAAGGCACAGGGTCACCACGTGCCTCAGGGGACATGACAAATAGCAACACACTTTTTGCCTTAGCAGCACCTGACCTGGTGGGGGGGTGGGGGGTGGGAGGTGGGGGGGTGGCGCTCACAGGATCCCACCTTTCACACACCAGCTACAAACGGGGCACATCTGGACTCACTGCCCCGTCAGTGTCCTGACATCATAGATCACAGGGAAATCCCTCTCAAAAACTCATACACAGCCCTAAACGGTTTGGCTCAGTGGATACAGAGTCGGCCTGCGGACTCAAGGGTCCCAGGTTCGGTTCTGGTCAAGGGCATGTACCTTGGTTGCGGACACATACCCAGTAGGGAGTGTGCAGGAGGCAGCTGATCCATGTTTCTCTCTCATCGTTGTTTCTAACTCTCTATCCCTTTCCCTTCCTCTCTTTAAAAAACCAATAAAATATTTTTTTTAAAAAAAAAAAAAAAGAAAGAAAAGAAACTCATACACAAACATGTCTCCTCAGCGAGGACTTGGCGCCACCTGCTGGGGAAGCTGGACAATGGCTTTACAACTAGAGTCCTATCACCACCATGGACAGACACACAATGGCTCGCACAGAGGTTCCTGGGAAGAACTTTGCAAAACTAGGGTGTTCTGCTCTCATCGAAGATTCAATTAAAAGCAACATATTTTCAATACGAATGGATGTTTTCTTTAAAAAATTCCTATTTTGATACCATGATATTCGTACACGGAGTTGAACAAAATTAACTACCATACAAACCTTTAGGTTTCAAAACACATCGCTTCTCTTTCCTCATTGCACTTCACACAGTTAGTGAATTTGGAGTTTAAGTTTCACAGGATTCAGAAAATTCATCAACTATAAGGTTTTCATACTTAAGATAAGGAAAATGACACATGAATCATACTTTATCAAATGACAAATTCAACTGGAATGCATATAGATGCCATGTGCTGCAAACAGGAAAAGGATAACAGGTGGATTGCCACTCAGGGAGGCTGGGAGGGAATGGTTTCAATGTCACATCTTTAACACTCAATAGGAGCAGTATCCCGCTAATGCTCACTAGTACAACATCAACTTACAGCATACACAACTCAACGCTCTCTACTTTACTTGCTAAGGGGGGAAAAAAAAAAGAATCTTGTTTAGGATGGCAGTCACCTGACAGAGAACTTCCATACAACAGTCTCCGGGACCCCCACCCCCACCCCACCGCCCCTTGGCAGGGATGGGAGGGAAGGGGTGCACAACCCAGAGGCATAACAGTGACTTCTTGGAATTCTCCCTCCCTCATCATGGATTCCATCGCAACATACATATGTCTTTCTCCCTCTCTCTTCCTTTAGGAAGTAATCACCTTTTACTCAAATAAAATAAGCACTATGTTTCAACACCAGCCTATTCAACAGAATCTTTGGCTGGAGGAAAAAACACGTTCGCATAATAAAAACTGCCTCCGTCTAACAACCAAAACACTACGAATGACAGCCTCCCCACTACTGACTGCCCCTACATTGCCGGTCTACACGGTACAGACGGACTTGTCAGGAACAGCATTGCATCCCCAGGACGAAATAACTAACTAACCAACTAACTGCCTCCAGAATGGTGGCTTCCAGCTCAATGGCTGCCTGCTTCAGTGATGACCATCTACAAGGGACTGGCTGCCTCAACCAGAGCGGACTCCAGGGGACTGGATGCCTCAAGAATGATCACCCCTCGCTGAGGATCTCGGAAACAACATGTTCTCCCGATACCCCTGAGACTCGATGGACGGACTGGCTACTCCACAATTATAGCCTCCTGGAAACTGAATGACACAAGAATAAGCGCCTCCAGGTGAAGAGCTCACATCCTGAACGCACCAGCTCACCATACCAGTCCAGTCGGTGAAGGAAGCGTTGCCTCCACGGACAGCCTCCAGTGCTGGGTTTCTTTGGGGGCTTTTTTTCTGGCGAGTTTTGAGACCTGAAGTTTCAGCACCAAGGACAGCGCAACGTGTGTTATTCATATAATGGTCACAAGAGGGCAGCAGAGGATCGCTTTGGCACAGAACTTGACTGACTGACAGGCTGCGTCCTTGCACATTTGTTCATCCAACCATGTTCTCTTGTCAGTCCAAAGACAAGAAAAACTCTTGGAAATCAGTTACCACAAAATGGCATCATCTGCTCCTCCTCATGCACAATCACAAGACTTAGGACAGAGGGGACTGCTAAGCTTTTAAGTCCCTCGCTGCAATATACCTGAGCCTGCCTAGAACATTAACAGCCTTTTTGCTTTGCAACAACACCTCTCGGAGTCTTACTTCCAGAAATTGTAAAATTCACACACCTACCACTCTTTTTTGTGTATGTGGTTAATACTCACAATGTGGTTAATACTCACACAAAAAAATTTTCTTCTTGGAGCTTTCTGACAGAGCGGAAGGGAGGGATGAGCGTGCAAGACAGAGATGAAAAATCCATGTGAGGGACAGACATCCATGATTCCTTACCTCCTCTACTCACAGGGGATCAAACCGAAAACCCACAAACATGTCCTTCACTGGGAATCACACAAAGGAACCTTCCAGATACAGGCACACACTCTAACCAATAACCACAGCGGCCAGGCCACATTCCTGGTTCCTACCTTACAACATTCATAACTGCCAGAACCAGCAGCAACGCCTGGGCTCTGCCTCCAGAGAGACTGTAGGAGGGGACCACGCAGCTCAGGACACGGACAGGGAGGTGCTGCTCCACATGCTGCCGTCCAGCTGCAGGACGTGCTCCTGAAATGGGGTCGGGACCACAGGAAAGGCTCCCTAATCTCCACCCGCCTCTCCAATTGGGAAAAATGCATAATGGTTGACCTTTAGCTGTGACCTACTGTGGGTGCGGGTCCCAAAACCAGTTATTTTACAAAAAATGTGGACGCAAATGATCTAAGGAGACATCCTCCTCATCGTACAAAATTTAGCAATGGTTTTGCATCATTTACTAAAACTTCTATACTGATACGTTAATTTACATGACAATTAATGCAAAAACCACTTAGGTATTTGGAATACATACATTTTGCCTGATGTTTACAAAAAGGGAAACACACTTGGAAGCTTACAGAATTTCTAAAAAAAAAAAACAACAACCATAAACTCTAGCCCTGAACCCTAAACCTTAGCCCTACCCCTACCTCTATCCCTTACCCTAAACCCTAGCCCTAGCCCTAGCCCTAGCCCTAGCCCTAGCCCTAGCCCTAGCCCTAGAGTTACTTGTAAATCCCTGGTTGGACTCGGGCTGCCTGTCAGTGTGTTCAATAAGGCGGGCTTGAATCATACAAGGCATTTACTGAGAAGGTCAGCCAACCAAGAAGACAGGGCGCTTACAGGCATTCAAATCCCGTCTTCCAGCAGGTGCGGGGACAGGACTAGAAAGGGGAAGGGGCTGGGGTGAGAATGGGGATGGAATGCAGCTACGGGCAGGCACGGGGGTCACAGTGGTCAGTTATTGGCCTTCCCTGAGATGATGTGGATGAGGTGATGTTTTGACTCCTGGTGGGTCAGTCTGACCATGCTTATCAGTTGATATGACACTTGAACCATGATGCTCAAGCCTTGCACCTTTACCTTTCAACTATGAGCACTGATCTCTGAACCTTAATATTTTGCCTTTGAACCTTAAACTCTGACCCATGACTTTTGACCCGGACCCTGACCAATGCACCCTCTCCCTCTGAAATTCTAATCTAACCTAAAGGGGGATAAATATCATTAGAAAAAATTACACAAAATAAAAGTACACTATGATGACACACTTTACACACAAGATGAGGCTCGTTTTGACAAATTGGAGCAATCTCTTCCCAAGCCAAAACAATGACAAATAAACACACAAGTCATTTTTTCTTTAACATTTGCATCTTCTAGGCACCAAAAGAAGCTACCTAAAGAGCAAAAAGAGGGCCTGGGAAATGCAAGAAAACAGTTACAAATACCTCCAATATCACTTGTTAGCCAAAAACAGGAATTTGTAAAAATCATGAACAAAACAACAAACAACTTAATTTTTACATGATCTGAAATCCCTTCTCCAGAAAGGACACACTAAAGACATACCAAAAAGGTGGCAGGTACGATGACAGGTTGCACGTACCCAGGTTGTGAATTTGATCACTGATAGGGGCACATATGGGAAGCAACTGATCAATGTTTCTCTCTTTCTCTCTTTAGATATAATAAGTATGTTATCGTAGGTGTAAAAGAAAATAGACAGCATTATTTAAGGTAAATATTGACCTTGGAAGAGAATCACTGATCAGCTGCCTCCTGCACATCCTCCACCAGAGATCAAGCCTTCCCTGCAACTCGGGCATGTGCCCTGACCGGGAATCCAACTGTGACCTCCAGGTTCATAGGCTGACACTCAACCACTGAGCCACACCAGCCAGGTGTATAAATATTCTTATCTCTATATATAAAAGCCTAAGTGACGAACGACCAACGACCCGTCACTATGATGCGCACTGACCACCAGGGAGAAGATGCTTGATAATGATGCTGACCCCTGGTGATCAGTGTGCTCCCACAGTGGGAGTGCCGTTCAGCTGACCGACGGGCGCCATACGCTGGGCTCACAGCTGGCAGAGGCAGCTGCGGCACAAGCTTCTCCCACCTCTGCAGCAGCGCACTACCGAGAGGCAGCAGCGGCAGGAGCAGTGGGGCCGGGATGAGCGCAAACAGCTCCTGACCCCGGCTCAGGCTCCTCCCCAGCCGCCTGCCAATTCACACACTGCTACATCCCTCAGGGGATCTTGGACGGACTGCCGGTTTCCCTGATCCCGAAACCTGCAGGCTAGCAGTCCAACATCCTCCAAGGGGTCCCAGACTGCGAGAGGGTGCAGGCCAGGCTGAGGGACCCCAACGGCACATGAATCCGGGACCCTTCAGTTTCGCAGGGCAACGCTCGATCCACTGAGCCAAACCGGCTAGGGCTTACTTTGTTTGTAAAGGAGACAATTTTAGGGGAGGTCTCATTGGAATATCTCAATAGAGGATTCGACTCCCCAGGTATGTGCTTTGATATCCTGATGCATTATAAAGAGCATATACAGTGATCAGGGGCATTCTCTGACCAGTTTCACCTTAAAAAATGTCACTGAAAAGGGACTTGAACCAAGGGGGATCTGCCCAGACATGGTCTGGAATGTGTAACCCATTGGCTCTTAAGCATCCTAAGTTAGGGAAGATACGTTCTTGTGACTTATTAGCTGTGCCTATAAATTACTAGGCCCTGTTAGAGTCTCAGATTTCCCATTCCACTTGCCAAGGACTTTTCCTAGCTTTTTAATACCCTGCCTCAACTCTATACACTTGGGGACTCTTATTAGTGTTGAATTCAACGCAATGACCATCAGTGGACAGAGACTAGATGCCAGAGTCAATCAGGACCCCAGACACACACCCTGGACTCCAGAACCTGGACCATACAGCAGATCACAAACCCTAACCTGGACCCCCGGTCCTGGGACTCACACTCAAAGCGATTCCCCTGACTCCAGCATACTATGCAGCACAAAAGCCAGAAACCAGATGCCAGAGACTGACAACTGATTCTTAAGACCAGATTCCACACACCGGAATCTGAATCTATAGCTGCACTCAGACCCGCACAGAACCCAGGACACAAAGCCACGCCCAAAGACACCCAAAACCCCAGACACACACCGAATACATATTTGACGTGAAACCACAGACCCTGGACACATAGCAGGGATCTATAACTAAGATGCCACAGCCACAATGTGGAGTTGGAGACAGACACCAGACCTCAGGTGCCAGATGCCAGATGCATGAACTGAACCAGATCCTCACATTGCACACAAACCCGTGATTCAATAAAGAGAATCCATGTCACTCTAAGTCCAAGCAGATAGTTTCACAAATACTTTTTTTCATGCCAATGTCAATGTATAAGAGAAGAAAATAATTCCAGAACTTCAAAATCCTATCAAACCCTGCAGTGTCACACACATAAGGCCAACAGAATAGTACAGTAATGATAATGCTCACCTTTGCTGGCAGGTGTCCATGATCTCTCGGCTGCATCAGCGTGAGAAGTTAGCCATGTCCCAGCCGATAATTTCACAAGGCTGGCTCTTCAAAACTGTGGGAGATTTAAAAAGCAATTATTTACCTCATACCTTGTAAATTCTAACAGCTGGGCTAATAACCAAATTAACATGATGAAATTAACAAGAGATGTACTACATTTAATACATGCACAAGGAAAACTCACATACAAATGAATGCCAAAGACAAGAAGGCAATAGTAGGACCTGGAAATGTTGGAAAATGGGGAACCAGGGTCTTAGATTGTGGAGGTGCAATGGGTGATATTCAGGAAAAGTGCAGGATATGTGGCATGTTAATGCTTGTTAGGTAATCTCAAAAACTATAGGATGGGAGAAGGGGTAAGAGATGCGTATCAAGAAACTCCTGGTAGCCTGGCCAGTGTGACTCAGTGGTTGAGCGTTGACCCATGAACCAGGAAGTCGTGTTTGATTCCCAGTCAGGGCACATGCCCAGGTTGTGAGCTTGATCCCCAGTGGGGTGTGTGCAGGAGGCAGCCGATCAATGATTCTCTCTCATCATTAATATTTCTATCACTCTCCCTCTCCCTTCCTCTCGGAAATCAATAAAAATATGATTTGAAAATAATAAAGGAAACTTCTGAAAAAGCAAATGAATGGATAAAAGCTACCCTGACCAGATAGGATAATGTATTGTGTTATAATGCTATAGTAATTTAAAAACTTGGGTAATGCACTAACTGGTTTGGCTCAGTGGATAGAGCGTCAGCCTGCAGACTGAAGGGTCCCGGGTTTGATTCTGGTCAAGGGCATGTACCTTGGTTGTGGGCACATCCTCAGTAGGAGGTGGGCAGGAGGCAGCTGATCGATGTTTTTTTCTCATGGATGTTTCTAACTCTCTATCCCTCTCCCTTCCTCTCTGTAAAAAATCAATAGAAAATATTTTAAAATAAATAAATTAAAATTAATTAATTAAATAAAATGAAAACTTGGGTAATGTCCAGTGAATAGAAAAGTTGATGGAACAGAATACAAAATCCAGTAACAGACTAAAATACATATGGAAATTTGGTATAATAAAAATATCTCCTTAGAACAGTGGAAAAAATACCTAATAAAAGAGAAACATGCAAATTAACCATCACTCCACCATGCCCACAGCCAATCAGAGTGAGTATGCAAATTAACCCAACAAAGATGGATGTTAGTATGCATATGCAGGCATGGAGCAGTGTGACGCCTGCTATGAGGGGAAGGGGAGCAGCGGAGGGAGCTACAGGAGCCGTGCTCAGGACAGAAGCTAGGACTTGCCGGCTCCCGGGTGGGCCAGGAGCAGGGACATGCCGGCTCCCGGGCAGCTGGGAGTGAAGCCCGGGGAAGGAAGGCCTATTTTTGCACGAATATCGTGCAACAGGCCTCTAGTTATATAATAAACGGTGTTGGAACAACTGAATGGGGAAAAATATTGAACCAAAATCAATTCATTTCACTCATAACTGAAATATAAAAACTGAAAGCTACCTAAAACATAAGGGTACAAAGAGATCAAAGTGAAGGAATGAAAAAGATATATTAAGCAAACATAAACCAAATAAAAATAATATAACACAGGACACTTGAAGGCAAAAGGCATGACTATAAATAAAGAAGGGAACTTCAGATCAATAACTTCATTTCTCTCTCATCATTGATGTTTCTCTCTCCCTCTCCCTTCCTCTCTGCAGGAGCTGCCCCCCTGGTGGTCAATGCGCTCCCACATCAGAGCAAAGTTTGGCTGACGGGGATGAGCTCAGCTGACTAAGATGAGTGGCGCTCCCACAGCGGCCAATCCCCGCAGGCCATGCCTGCCCCCCCTGGCACAAATCCCGTGCACCGGGCCTCTAGTTTATAAACAATAAGCTACACTGCTGTGGTGACAACACAAGTCTTTCCTTTCCTCGCCAAGCCTGGCCTCTTAGTCTAAAGAGAATAAAAACTGTTTCTAATTGTTTAGCCCAAGTGTCTCCTTTCATAACCTGCACTTCTTCGTGTGCAATTCCAGCGGATCTGAGAGGAACTCCTAAGCTTTGGTCCCTGGAATTCACCTGACCTGGTTCTAACCTTTACAAGCGACGTTCTTTTCAACACAGCACAGACCTCTCGGGGTCTTCATTCTGTAAATTGTAAAATTCACACACACAGACACACACACCCTTTTCTTGTTAATTCTCACCCAAGGATATTTTCTTCAATGATCTTCTAGAGAGTGGAAGGGAGGGAGGGAGGGGAAAAGAGAGAGAAACATCCATGTGAATGAGACACATCGATGCGTTGCCTCCCGTACTTGTGGGGGATCAAACCTGCAACCCAGGTTCATGCCCTTGACTGGGAATCAAACCTGTGACCCTCCGGGATGCGGACTGACACTCTAACCACTGACCAACACGGGCCAGGCTGAATCCCCCTGTTTCATAGCTTTAACATTCATTGCTGACAGACCGAGCCTCAGCGCCTGGGCTCTGCCTCCAGAGAGACTGTGGGATGGGACCACGCAGCTCAGTAGACTGACAGGGAGGCGGCGCTCCAGAAGCTGGTGTTCAGCCACAGGACTTGCCCGTGAAAAGTGGTCCCACAGGAAAGGCTCACTGATGTCCACCTGCCTCTCGAATCAGGAAAAATCCTGCTGGTCGTCTTTTATCTGCGACCCACTGTTTGTCCCGTGTCCCAAAACCAGTTATTTTACGAGGCATGTTGACACAACTGATCTAAGGAGACATCTTGATCGTACAAAATTTATTCATGGTTTTGGGTCATTTGCTAAAACTTCTATGCTGTTCCATTAATTTACATACAAGTTAATGCAAAAAGCAATGAGGTAATATTTGGAATATAAAGGTTTTGGGAAACGGTGAAGCAGGGTGATATTTAGGAAAAGGCAGCACACTGGGCAGGTTATGTTTGTAAGAAAACCCAAACCAATGGGACATGTGCGGTGGGGTGGCCAGCAGGCTCCTGTTTCCCTTAAGGTCTGAAGCTGAGGCCTTTAGGCTAACCCAGGTATCGCCATGGAAACCTCTTAGGAAGACATGTGGGAACTACAGGTTCTTTCTTAACTTACCAACCAGTTTAACATCAACATGCACAGTGCACAGCTGTGCCCTCTTTATTCCCACCTTTGGACGGTAAACAAGAGCTTCACATCCAGAAGCTAAACTTCCAAGCTTCAACTATCTACGAATTTCCCCCTTTAATCTTCACTGATCTCAGAGGATGGGGAGGAGACAGAGAAACCCCGGACACGCCCGGACCTGGGGTCAAAGTGCAATATTGTTGGCTACAGGACCAACCGAGTCACGGGTCCATGTTGTTGCGGCTGAAACACGTCTTCATTCCTCAGAGACCGTCCATTACGGCTGCGGGCAGTGACACACAAGAGGGCTCCGCACAGAAGCCACAGGAGAGCCTGAGCGGGGCTGTGGCTCCTGAGAAATAAGTCCCAGCGACAACGGGGAGCCGCCCCACCTGGGGTCCCGGCCACTGCGCCGCCTCCTGCCTCACGCCTCACGCCTCACGCCTCACGCCCAGCCGCCTCTCCTCATGGTCTCCACGCGGCTCACCTCAGCTTCAGCCTCGTGCCCGGCAGGCCTCTCTTTGAGCCACTGGCCTCACACCTCAGGACCCGGCCACGCTGCTCCCAGGCCACCACTCGCCTCAGGCCCGCCAGTGCCTGCCTCGTACCCTGAACCCCGTGTGGCTCCACTTGGGCCACCTCCTCTCCTCAGTCCACACCTCCACTCCCTCAGACAACGCGCCTCTCGCCTCATTTCCCGCTCTACACACATCGGGCAGGTCTTTGGTTTCTGAAGCACAGCGAGGCCCCGCCCCTAAGTCCCGGACCAGCTCCAGCCTCCAGCCCGGCCCCGCCCCTCATTCCAACCTGGCCCCGCCCCTCATTCCAACCTGGCCCCGCCCCTCCATCAGGAAAAAGCTTTGTGGCTTAGCCTTTTTTTAGTTGTTAATCCTCACGGAGGATATTTGCATTGAGTTTTTAAGAGAGAGTGGGAGGGAGCCCTAGCTGGTTTGGCTCAGTGGATTGAGCATCAGCCTGTGGACTGAAGGGTCCCGGGTTTGATTCCAGCCAAGGGCATATCCCAGATTTCGGACTTGATCCCCAGTGAGGGACGTGCAGGAGGCAGCCAATCCATGGTTCCCTCTCATCATGGATGTTTCTATCTCTCTCCCTCTTCCTTCATCTCTGAAATCAATAAAAATATATATTTTTTTAAAAAGAGAGAGAGAAAGTGGAAGGGAGAGGGAGAGACAGAGAGAAACACATCCATTGGTCATGCAGTCCCCAGGCCGGGAATGGAGCAGGGATGGAAAATTCAGCTCTAGGCCTTTCTCCTTTTGCCAGGCAAGCGCTGTAACCACACAGGCTGGCCAGAGCCGTGACACAGAGTTCTGCTCAAGATTTTACCTGGCCATGTACCCAACAACCACTGTGCCCTTCACAGCGGGTGAAGCAGGGAGGGAGAATGTGCCTGCAGGTCTCCCTTGCGCACTGACCCATGACCCCCTTAAAGGTGTGTGGAAAGGTGATAAATAATTTGTCTCCAGTTCTCTCCTCACCTCTTAAGCCAAACACCTGCTCTGCCACCTCACATACTGGTCTCAAGGCAGAATGGAAATGTTCCCCGGGTCTACTGCGTTCTTCCCCAGACCCCTCATCTCCTTCATAGCTGGTTCGAGCCAGGATAGAAAGTCTGCCTCCAGCTCTCTCCTCGTCCCTTACCCCAGGACTCCCCGTGCAACTCACACAGCAGACATGGACAATAAGAATACAGATCCCTACTATAAAGGGCTCCTGATGAATAACTGACCTCAAATTTAACAACAACAACAAAAAAAAACAGAGCCTCGTGTTCATTTCTACACGGAGCTTCTCATACAAACCTCAATTCAGGGAGTGACGGCAAATGTCCTACCACATTACTCTCATTGATAAGTCATCTGGACTGAGCAAAGAGGAGATGCCAGGACCAGACCAGAACACACAGACTGGAGCAGAGCGAAGCTGAAATGTGTAGCCTGAAAGGGAATTCACTCGGGGCAGCCTGACCCCAGGGTTCCTCAGGGCATGACAAGGACTCCAGTTGGCATTGAGCTAAAGACAAGGACCATCATTAACAGACAGCAGAGCCAGGCTCGGGGCCCCAGAAACAGGCCCCGGTCTCCACAGCTGACCACGAACCAGAAGCTAAACCTCAGGCATAAAGCCAGACCTTGGGGCATGAATGCCAGACACCAGGTGCCAGAGAATGACACAGGACACCTTCCATCAGGCCCTGATGTCATAGCTGCACATGGACCCCACACAGGAACGCAGGAAACCAGCCACACCCAAACAGAACCCAGAACCCAGACAAAGAGCTACACACAATTCACCCCGAGACCACAGACGCTGCAGTCGGGACTCAGGTCTGTGTTTAGGAACCCAGGCCCCTAAGCAGGCACTGGACACCAGACACCAGTTACCAGACGCCAGACACAGGAGCTGAACCACAGGCCCCAGGCCTCACTCTGTCAGCAGGGCTCCAGAACAGGGGCCCAAGGGCCAGAAAATAATTAGAAGTGAATTATAATAAAAATACTACATTACAAGACTTACAGAAAAATGTGCAGTCTTAGTGCACATATTAGGAAAAGAGACAAGCTGAATATTTACGAGTTTACACCCTTCTTAGAACCTAGAACAGTAAATTAAATCCATAGAAAGTAGAAGAAAGGAACTGTGCATGTGGAGTTGTCTGGAAAGTCATGCACTTAAAACAAAAGCAGTTTTACCTGTATTATTTTGAATAGTGTAAGTAAGCTGCAACAAACAAAGCCATTTTCATTTTAGAAAAAAAAGAACTAGAGGAAAACATGGGATAGTTAAAAAGTATAAGAACCTGGATTGCTGTGGAGAGAACACCAGAGGCCTTTTCTTTGGGCACCCAGTTCGGTCTCTTGACAGTCAGAGGGGGAAATGATTCCAAACATTTTAGACCAAATTCTCTCCTTTATCATTTGCACTTCTTCATGTGTCACTGCAGCAGTTCTGATAGAGGGAATTCTCTACAATTGATCTGAGCCTGGGTCTGCATTTACAGGCAATGTTCTTTTGGACAGGGAACAAACCTCTTAGGGGCTTTTAATTACTAATAAGTTTACCATTTTTATACTTCCCACATTCATTGTTGAAAGACCTAAGCTAAGACCCGGCTCTGCTCCCGAGAGCCTGTGAGGTTGGCCCTCGAATTGCTCACGTAAACTGGGACCAGAACTGAACACTCCTAAATCCCGTGTCCAGTCTAAGGATGTGCTCACGGAAAGGTGGTCCCACAGGAATTCCTCTCTTAAATTGGCACCTGAGACTTGTACCCCAGAAGCAGTCCAGGCACACACTCTGGTCCTCACAGGCTGGCTGTACCTGCTCCCCGCCCCAGCTCACCTCGTGTTTGGTCTTCCAATCAGGCCCTCCGCTTGCATGGACGCACTTCACCTTATTCCACCTCGTTGCTCTCCTGATGTGTGGACTGAGGACTGTGTGTCCTGGCCCAGCTTCTCATCTCAGGTCCCAGTTGCTGTTGGTGACAATTGGCAGGAAGCAGAATATCAATGAATTGATGGAGAATGGTGGTTTTTCACCAAGTTCTATAAATTACCAACAAAGGAGTAGATATAAGTGGGTCACATGAAATCCATTGGTGATAGATTCGGGAGGCGGGAGAAAGCAAAGAGGGGAAACCTCTGGGATTGGGTAAAAAGTAAAGTGATAGACACATGCTCTTTTACTTAGGTGGTGCAGGAGGGTTAACAGCCAACAATTAACATGACAACAATAACAATCAGGGAAATTGTGGTTTCCGCCCTGATGCATTCATTGGTTGTGCCCTGAGGGGTCGGAAAAGGGGAAGTTACAAGTTACCCTGACCTGCCACAGGTATGTTATCAGATGCAAAATAGACAATAGTCTCAGTTATGACCAAAGTTGATCTTTGTCAGGGAATATACCGGCCTAGGACGTGACTACCCACTATAGACTGCTTTTAATATAATGATGGGGAAAATAAGACATTCCTGGTGGGACTAGCAATCTAATCTGTGCCAGTAACCTGCCTTCTAACACACACTCTTGCTGGCCAATAATTAACTCCATTGATGCCTGTCCTGTCTTGCAGGACCTGAAGGGGCCATAAACGAAGACGGTAACAGCTTAGCTGGAGGGGAGGTCACTGGCACCACCCAGACCAGGCATTTAGATACGATCTAACTTCCCCTTCTGACTCCGGAGCGGCTGTGGAGCCCACCACAAAGCCTGGTAGTTAGGAAACAGATAGAAACAAAGAAACCCACGGGTATACAGGGAAAGCTTCCTCCATATTCACCCACTCAGGATTTGGAGAACTGACCACCCGAGTCACTGTACTAGTACGTGTGAAACATCTGGAAATAAATGGGTTTATCCTGGATCTCCGAGTACTCCTGTGCATCTTTCGGTGGCCTGGTAAGTTCTGTAACAATAAAAAGTTTAATTTCAGACCATCCACGTGGTCACTTTAGGTCTCTCAGTTTGCAAGGCTGCCAGGCAGGCCTTCCCGCAGTCAGGTTAGCATGTGGACCCTTTTTGTCCACAAAATTAAAAAATAATAATTTTTTTAGTTTCCATATTTTGCTATTTTTAGTGATTCACATTTTACCATTTCTGACAATTGTATTTTTATTTATTTATTTTTCAGTTTGGACTTCTTGTCAGAATATAATAATGTATACTTCACATTGTGTCATGTCAAGAGTAATGCAGAGGTTGATTAACTTGATTAGATAGCCCCCACTAGATTTGTGAATTTTTAAAAATACTTTGAGCCCAGCCAGTGTGGTTCAGTGCTCCACACTGACTCAGGAAAGTCAGTGAGTCCGGGCTGCCTGTCACTACTCGGTGACAAACTGCCGTTCTCCTCAGAGCATTGCTCAACACCTAGAGGTTCTGCTTCCAGGCATTGGTTGACAGTTTGGCTCAAATGAACTCACAAAAATTCTTTACAGATTTGAATGTTTCTTACATTTGTGGATGGGGAAAAAAAGGCCACATGCTAACCTGACAAGCTCAGGGGAGGCCTGCATGGCGGTCTTGCAAACTTAAAGACCTAAAGTGACCACAAGGGATGGTCTGAAATTAAACTTTAACTAAAAGCAGTTATGGTGGGGAGTCATGTTCTAGGCCAGTATTTTCCCTGACGAAGTCAACTTTTACCTTAACTGAGCCTACTGTCTTTTTGCATCTAAGATAACATACCTATGAAATGTAACTCCCCCCACCTACCCCTACCCCTGGGGCACAACCAAATGCCCTGAGTGCCAGGACAGGAGACGATAAATTTTCTCATTGTTATTGTTATGTTAACTGTTGACTGTTAAGTATCTGTTGTGGGGTCGAACCCTGGAGTCAGAATAAGACCACCGGAGGCTGCTGATTGATTAAAAAAGCAGGCAAGGATTTATTGAACTGGCCAGGACGGCCGTGAGAGCACCACACGCAGGCAGAGTCCACCCTCACGACCTCGCTGTCCCAGGTGTAGGCAGTCCTTTTAAAGGTCTAAACCACAAGAATTTTCCTTTGTTCTAAATTCTAAATACTGGACATTGGAATGCAGACCTATCTTGCGAAAGCAGATTGTACAAAAGCAGAACTGAGCAGGGTTAATAATCTCTAAAGGTAGTCAACTCCTGGAGCCACTGAGTCAGTGGGAATCCATCTCCTGTGGTTCTGGTCCACAGGCACAGGAAAATTTCCTTTGTGATGTGGGATGGATTAATGTGAGTTTCCAGGTCTCAATCTGGGGGCTGAGGTAACTACCCTATTGTTTAAGCAAGTAAGTGCGTGCAGATGCCAAAATAGCAGGGTTAAAATTTAAACAGCAGTTTTTACCTGAGATGAATGTATGAATGTCCTTAAAGCCTTATTTCTGTATCCTGCACCCACCTAAGTATGTGTCTATCATTTTACTTTTTATCCAATCCCAGAGGTTCTCCCCCTCCCTTTGCTTTCTCCCACCTCCCTAATCTATCACCAGTGGAGTTCATGTAACCCACCTACCTCCCCTCCTTTGATTGCAATGTATAAAAACAGATGAGAAAACCGCCATTCTCCGGAGCATTATCCCAGTACGTTGAGGTACTGCTTTCTGGCAGTTGTTGACAGTTTGGCTCAAGTAAACTCACAGAAATTCTTTACAGGTTTGAATGGTTTTAGGTTAACACGTTAACACAGGTTATGTTACCTGACATTTATGCCAAGAGCCCTTTATCCCTACATAGTCCATGTGCATTATCCCATTTGGTTCGTAACAGTCCTAGAAAATGGAAAGGCTAGGCATGAGTACCAAATTTTACAGATGTTACCAAGACCTGAAATGACCTTCCCAAGTACCCATGGGCCGGGACCAGATCTAAACTTACCAGTGCTCTGCTCTGATGCCGGGGTGCCAGGGTGGGAGAGACCCATCGAAGCAGGGTGGCCCCGGAACTCGTCCTGTCTTGACGTTCAAGTCCCTCTGCTATTTGCTAGCTCCCCAGAGCTGATGCTGTTGGGGGAAAATATAAAATATTGGGGACTAGCTATGGTTATGGGAAATAGTAATCAGGCTCTATTAACCATGATTGTCGTTCTGGTTACAGAAAGGACATTCTAACTTGGCTGGAAGTTGTATGTCCCCAGACCTGGGAGTCAACCTTGAAATACGGTTTGTTCTCATTCAGGACCTGCCTATTATCATGGAAAGATTAACAACCTTGTTGCCCAAACAATGGAATCCCGCCCCGGCCTGCATAGCCTTCTTCCCCATGTAATTCTTGTCCTACCCTGTGTAAACAGCTGGCTCATGGGGAGCTGCAGGGCAGATGTTTGTGGAGGACCCGCTGCTCTCCCACGCGCAGTATTGGAATAAGCGCTCATAAGTGATTCAACCCTGTCTCTGCTCGATTGGCTCAAGTGGTGACAGGCAGACTGGACGCATTCATTGACCGGTTACCATGCCATCCTCCACTCCAACTCACCCCCACGGAGTCTCACTGAGACTTCCTTCTTGTTGTTTGTTTGTTGTTGTTGTTGTTGATCCTCACCAGAGGATACTAGTTCCATCCTATTAAAAGTCCATAAATGAGGTACACTGTGATCGTAATTGTTATGATTATTATCAACCATGTTTGTATTTCTGTTTCTATTGGTAGTGTGAATAACAGAAGTCTTCAGTAACAGGAAGAACAGACCCCCCTTACTTGCCATGAATCCAGTGAAGGCTTTTCTCCTATCCACATCTTTGTTATATATTACAAACCTAAAACATAAACACAGAATGCATGATTATAAGACCTAGCACTTAGCACTTGGGAGAAAAAATTCTTATACCCTTTTACTTCTCTAGTGAAGGGGTATTCATTTAACCTTGATTTCAGATTCCTCTTCCCAGCCTACAATTTATTCTAATAGCAAACTCACACATCATTTTTCAGATAAATTAGGGTCATTTCCCATGTAGCACCTACATGCAAGGCACCATGGGGACCTAAGACCCCACTGGTCCCACCCCCTTTTGAAGGATTCAACGTGGGCAGAATGAGTAGTAAGAGAAGCAGGCCCTCAGTCAGAGGCACCGACCCTAGCCCTAACCCCTAACCCTAAAACCCTAACCTTAAAATCCAAACCTGAACCGTACCCAAACACTTGTCCTCTGACCCTTGACCTATAAGCTCTGACCCTTGACCTTTGAGCTCTGACATTAGACCTCTGACCTCTGGCCCAGAACCCCACTACCTGGACCCTCTGCCTCCTTGATCTCCTTTGCAACCAGGCAGCAGCCGGGGGAGCAGCTTATGAGCTGGGCTGAGTTGAGGGGGAGGCGGGCTGGGGGTAGGGACCTCTGCTCCCCCTCTCTGAGCCTCAGTTTTGCATCTAGAATATGGGCACAACAACCCAGGTGCTCCAGGAAGCGGACGCCCAGGCTGGACTCATGAGGGGGAAGGCCTGGGGGTGAGAGCGGGGCTGGGGAGGGCCCTGCACCATCCTGCAGCTGGGGCTCCACAGGTGGTGAGGAGTCCCTGAGCCACGTAACCTGCATTTCCCACCCAGCAGCCTGCCTGGTGCGCCCACTGCACTGTCCCTGCCGAGGAGCCCGGGGGAGCAGGAGGCGGGCGAGGCGCAGACACAGGGATGGGTCTCCCTGTGAGCCCGGCGGTGAGAGGTCAAGGGGGTCCCCCTGCCGGGGCACAGGGCTCAGCTGCTCCCAGAACCAGGTCAAAGCCCCAAAAGGAGGGGCAAGGAGGGGCCTGTTTCCTGGGGCTGCTGCTCTGATGACGACAGACTGGCTTCAACCAACAGGAATGTGGCTCTCCCCGTTCTGGGGCCAGAATCTGAAATCAGGGCGTCCGGGGCTGTGCTTCCCTCAGAGGGTTCCAGGGGAGGGTCCTTCCTGCCTCTTGGGCCTCTGGGGCTCCTGTCTGCATCCCTTCCATCTTCACATGGCCCTGCCCCCTTGTTCACGTTCCCACTGTCATGTGATCACATGGCCCCGCCCCCGTGAGACCTTGGTTGGTCTCTGTTTCAGGGTTGCCACCTCCCTGGTTGGCTGTCTGCTCCTGCTTTCACACCTGTCCACAGTCCCTTTGCTAAAGTCCTTCCAGAAAATAATTTGCACGTGTGATCTGTAGCCTGCTGGGACTGTGACAGCGGGGATTGAAAAGGAGACAGGAGAGCAGTGGCCCGTCCAGAGAAAAAAGCAAGAGGTCCAGAGTGGCCTGTGCAGTCCCTGGAAGGCTGGGGAAGGGAAGGATGGTGAGGCGGGGTGCTCACTAGGAAGCGGAAAGCCCTCAGGGCAAGTGGGGTGCACACACATACACACACAATCACCCCACACTCCTGTGAGGAGCAGCTGTGGGCCATTGTACAGGTGAAGCTACTACAGCTCAGAGAGGGCAAGCGACGTCCTCGAGGGCACACAGCAGGAAAAGGGCAGCGCTAAAAATGGAGCCCTGAGCTGCCCACAGCCTGTGTCTCCTTTACCTGTGACGTCTGGGTAAGCGGCCCCTCACCCTGTGGCCATTTGCTCTGATGGGCTTCACTCTTCCCCCACCCCCTTCCTCCACCCCCAGTGGACAGGGGTCCTGTCCTTGCACCAGTGCCTCTGGGCAGCTGCTCTCTTTGTCCCGCGGTCCCTCCCAGCTGGTAACCTTGGTGGAGTCGCGCTGCATTGGGCGAGGGCCTTGTGCGGAGAATGCCCCACCTCCCCTCGCCATCTGTGGCTTAGATTACAAAGTACCATTATTTTTCCTGTGTCTGGCTTCTGCTGCCTGTATCCCCTGGCAGATTTTGTTTTACCTCGAAAAGAAATTGATTCAGGGTCTGCAAACCAGCTGGCTTCCTGCATTCGCTCTGTGAGATGTGGCTCTGCTCTGGTACCGCCTGGTCCAAGTTTCTGATGCCACCCCCCCTCCATGGCAGCCTCTCTCATCCCCTGGAGCCCCATTCAGCACACAGCACCCTCAGTGCTCCCCTGCAGCTCCAGGGACCTGCTGAGCCCGGGCCCCAGCCTGTCACTCATCCCACAGGTTCTGCCTGCCACCCCAGGGTCCTCAAACCAGTCTGGGAGGGGCCGGTGAGTTGACCCCTTAGAGGGGCGCAGACCCCAGGGGGGGACTCCTGCACGCCCCCCCCCCCCGCCCCCATCTACCTCCCCCAAATGCCGTGAGCACCAAGTCTGTGCTGCCATCCAGCTCCTGGAGAGTTCGGCCTGCGCAATGTGGCCACCAGAGGGTCCCATCTGCAGAGTGGCAGGCGGCACAGGCCTCCCAAGGCAGCTGGATGCTCACCTGGCCCCAAATCCATTGTTCAGCCTCCCACTGACCCCTGCTGAAGGGTAACCAGGTGTGGTTTCTGCCCAGCCCAGGTGCCTGCCTTGGGAGGTGGTAGAGGCTGTTGCCCTCTGCTGGCCAGTTGCTGATACTGCGGAAGGTAGAGTCAACCCTGCCACCTAGCCTGTTCCCTACAGTTTACTGTTGCATTATTATTAACTACTAGAGGCCCGGCACACGAAATTCATGCATGGGAGGGGGGGTGTCCCTCAGCCCAGCCTGCACCCTCTCCAATCTAGGACACCTCAAGAGATGTCTGACTGCCCATTTAGGCCTGATCCCAGTGGGACTGGGCCTAAATGGGCAGTCGGACATCCCTCTCACAATCCAGGACTGCTGGCTCTCAACCGTTCACCTGCCTGCCTGATCACCCCCTAACCACCCCCCTGCTGTCCCGATTGCCCCTAACTGCCCTCCCCTGAAGGCCTAGGTCCCCCCCCCAACTGCCCTCCCCTGCAGGTCTTGTTTCTACCAACTTCCCTCCCCTGCAGGCCTAGTCCCCCCAACTGCCCTCCCCTGCTGGCCTGATCACCCACAACTGCTCTCCCCAGCTGGCCATCTTGTGGCGGCCATCTTTGACCACGTGGGGGTGGCCATCTTGTGTGTTGGAGTGATGGTCAATTTGCATATTACCTCTTTATTATATAGGACTAGAGGCCCAGTGCATGAAATTCGTGCATGGGTGGGGTTCCTAGGCCTGGCAAGGGATCAGGGCCGGTCAGGTTCCCCACCTCCCCGCCTCCTCCCCTCCCTGCCTCTCACCCTCATCCTTCCCTTGCTGCCCACTTCCCGTGTCCACCACCACCCACCCCCGGTTCCCCATCCCAGCCTGGGGCCTGGCCCTGACTGGACGATCAGGACCTGCCAGCCCAGGGGAGCGACTGGGAGGTTGGCCAGCAGGCCCCATCGGCGATCAGGGCCTGCGAGCTGGGGGCAGCTCCTGCGTTAAGCATCTGCCCCCTGGTGGTCAGTGCACATCATAGCAACCAGTCATTCTAGTCATTCCAGTCATTCGGTTGTAACGGTCACTTAGTCATATATATATAGTATTATTTCCATACAAACAACTGTAAACAGACTTTTGCCCCACCCTGTATTATGCAGTAAGGATATAATAAAATGTAACATGAGCAGCACTGAGGTGTTATTCCCAAACTTCACACAAGATGGCAGCAGAGAAGCACACTTGGAACAATCTTTAAAATTCAAAACATTTCAACAAACTTCAAAAGATTGAATTTATATAAAGTATGTTTCTTGCTCTCATTGCAGTTAATCTAAAAATAAGTAGTAAAGCTTAACTAGCAAGTCCTTGTATTTAAAAGGTATAAAATACACTTCAAAATAACCCCCAAAATACCAGTAAATATCAATTGGAGCTAGAAATAACTTGAACTGAACAGTAATAAAAATACTACATAAGAAAACATGGGGAAATGTAGTGATAAATCTGCATATTAGGGGTAAAAATCTGAAAATTCACAGGTTTTGCATTCACATTAAGAACCCAGAACAGTAAATTACATTCAGAGGAAGGAGAAGAAAGGAAATGTGCATCAGAGGTGCCTGCAGGATAAATACATCAAACGTTAGCAGTCCCCACCTCTTCAGGTGTGACTTTCACTTTATTCTCTTTCTCTGTGTAATTAAGTAGCTTCAGCAAAAAAGCCGTTGTCATTTTCTGTTTAAAATAAATAAATAAATAAATAAATAAAAAATAAATAAATAAATAAAAAGCCTAGAGGAAAACACGGGGTGATTTAAAGGAGGTAATAATCTTGACTGTGCTGACATCGGAAGTGCTTTCTTTGCTCACCCAGCCTGGGCTCCTGTCAGTCAAAGGGGAAGATACCCTTTCTGATTGCTTTGCCTAAGTGGCTCCTCTCCTCCTTTGCACTTCCTCCAGAGATGCTGTGGGCCCCTCCCCTGAGGCTGCCTGGCCCCAGGGGAGCTGCCTGGCTGGCAGCCTGCAGGGCAGGAAGGGGAGTCTAGGAGCCAGCTTGCCCTGCACTTCCTCGTCCTCCTGCCTCCTCCCTGAGCCACAGACTGCATGAGTGGTGGGTACCCTGCCCACAGTCTGACCTTAGACCTCACATGGACATTATTTTGCAGCATTTCTTGGGCACTAAGCGCTATTTGCTTCATATGCTTTCTATCAATTAATATCCTATCGCCTGCCCCCAGCCTCATGACGTGGTGCTGTCGCCCCCTTGAGCAGACCAGGAGACGGTGTGAGCCAGGGAGTCCCCAGGCAGAACCCCCTCTGCCGTGGACTCCAGGGGCGGGGTGCACCCCAGGCTTGCAGGGCCCACTGTGAGAGTGAGCCACACGGCCACAGCCCCCCAGGACTCTCACGGTTGAAACCAATAATCACTGAACATGATGAAGATGTTGAAGTTAATATCCCAGTGAGGACAAGGGGACTAACATGTGGATGAAGGGAGAAGTAATCCAAGGTGGTGTCGGGAAAGAACCATACAGAAGGAAAGACAAAAATCAGGAGATGCCGAGGCAGGAACACGGTCTCCCCACATCCCAGCACCCTGGTCACGGGCCCTCAGAGGTGACGCCACGTTAATAAAGGTGCTTTGGACGGGCTTCATGCCACCAACCCCACCTCTGTCCGAGTGTTAGCCACCGAAGCAGCATTCTCTCTGTCTGAGAGAGGGCAGCAAACTCTCTTTCTTTAGAGCACAAGAGTGTGGAAATGTAGCTGTGATTTCCCAGAATGCCTTGAGGAGGAATGCATGCAGGCGGCGAGCTCCCGGAGTCCTTCCTCCTGAGAGGTGCGCGTGTCCTGCTGGGTGGGTGTCACCGGTCAGGGGGCAGCAGGTAGACCCGAGAGCAGGCAAGCGGGACGGGAAGCTGGACGTGCTAGGTCTGGGACCTGCTGGAGAAGCCCTGCCAGCACCCCTGCAGGGACGTCGCCCGTCCTCGTGTCCCTGCCCACCACACCTTTCTCTCGTGTCCTCAGTTTCCACCCACAACCAGCTGCCCAGGAGGCCTTCCTGTGGCTCCTCGGCTGCACCTGCACAGACAGCTCTCCCAAACCTGCTGGGTCCCAGACACGCCCCTGAGCGAGACCGGCCCTGAGCGCTCACAGCTGCTCAAGAACGTGGGTCCCTCTCCCACCAGCGAGTTCCAGGGTCGGGTGACCGCTCCCCAGAGACAGGCTGCAGGAAAGGGCTGGACTCCCCAACCTTTCCTCTCAGTTCAGACTTCCTCCGTCCAGGCCCTCACACCCCGGGTCCGTGCCAGACGGAGACGGCCCAGGAGGAGACAGGGGTGCGGGAAGCCTGGGCAAGATGCCAGGCAGTCGAAGAGACAAGCACCAGCCACAGTGGAAAGTGAACACAGTGAGGGGCAAGCCCGACAGGAACCCTGCCTGCCGCCTGCACCTCCAGTCAGGGCACGGGGTGGGGGGTGGGGGGGACTGGGGAGAAGTGAGGTTTCCATGGGAACACGAGGAGCCCCACTCCCCCACATGGCCTTCCTCTCTCCTTCATCATTGATGACGGGACCGCCTCCCTCCCCATCCTGAGGAGAGCATGTCTCCCACCAGGGTAACATATCTGTACTTTTGCTCTTGATCAATAAAGGCAACAGCTGATTTACAGGTTTAATTTCAGCGCATTTGGCCCTTCCAAAGGGAAGTGGGCCCATCCAAGCTGAAATGGATCAGCATTTCCTTTGCCCTGTGGGATTTGGTTACAAGTTTGCAAATGGCAAATGCATTAGGAACCCCCAGAGTGCCTCCCAGCCCTCGGCTGGGAAGTGGGATGTTAATCCTGTCACTATTTAAAAACTTGTCTGGGATTGGGAGTGACTGAAATCGCTTAGGACTTAATATTGCATGAGGATGTAGCAAAGCGTGACAGGAGAAAGAGAATATACCAGCAGAGGAGAAGCGGCTAAGGACAGGACCAGAGTGAGGCCAGGCTCCAAGGAGCGTAAACCACGAGGATGAGAGGGGGCTGGGGTGGGGGTGAGGCCGGGAAGCACAGAGCTGGCTGCCGGCAGTGGTTGTAGGTGCAGCTGCCCTAGGGTGTGCTGTCGGGAGATGAGGCTGCTGGGTGGGCCAGGGTGCTGGACAGCTGCCCGAAGGAAATGCAGGGGCCTGAGGAGACTGCCTGTTTGCTGGGGTGACACCTGTCCTGAGCTTTGCACACGGCCAGGCCTCACCCCACCCATCACCCCCTCCCCCAGCACAGAAGGGGAACCGAGGGCCGATGGTCAGCTTGGAATGAGAAAGCCCAGGCCGATACTGTGGTTTCCTGCAGCCCAGTCACACTCAGTCTCTCACACAGAAACATGCCACCACTCTCGCTCTCAGACACATGGGGACACACCTGGGGCCTTGCCCTCTGCCCTCTGTGTGCCCGGGGCATAGCCGGGGCCAGCTCGTGCCTCCCGTGGAACCTTCGGGGGGAGGGCTGGGGGGTGTCTGCCAATGGGTACGTCCTAGCACTGCCAGGCCTGCTCCCAGAAGGCCCCTGGCTCTGCCCAGGCAACCCAGCTGCTCCCCACAGGAGCGCAATGACCTGTTTTTCCACCAGTGTCCTGGGTCCCTGGTTCCCAGGCCTGGGCTGGGCACTGCTCAGGGGCAAACAGGCCTGCTGACAAGGCCAGGGGGGTGCAGTGTGGGCAGGGTCCCCGCTGCTGTCAGGGCTGCCACTCTGTTACCTCAGAGGGTCCCAGGGGCTGTGCGGGGGAGGTTCAGGGGGCCCCCGATAAAAACCTGATGACACGCAGCCCGGGCTCTGCACACGGAGACCAGGAAGCACAGGCTGTGGCAGGCTGGCCACCCTGAGCCACATGCGGCCGAGGCCCTGGAGGGTGCCTGCTCTCCAGCCTCCCAGCCGTGATTCCCAAGAAACTAGTGCTTTTTAGTTGAGCTCGTTGTGTTTATGCTTCTGCAAAAGCTCTGTGACTGAGGACCGGGCGCTGGCTCTCAGCTGCCCATCCCCTTCGCCAGCTGTGTCCCTGGCAGCAGCCGAGGTGCCCCTGCAGGCCCCCCGGTGAAGCTGCTCCGCGGGAGCGACGGGGCAGGGCAGCGGGGACCCTCTGTCCCAAGCCTCCCTCCCCCTCCTCAGCCAGATGAGCTGGGCAGGAGTGGCTTGACCTGGACGGCCTCCCGGGTGCTCACAGAGGGGGATCCAGAGGATGGAGTCGGTCAGAGACGCTGGGGAATGGAAGGGCCAGTGCCCACCCAGCCTTGGTTTCCCGTGGAAAAGGGCAGCTCACGCTTGGCGACTTCACCTCCACTCAGTGGACTCGAGGTTCATGGGGTCAGGAGGAAACCTGGCCAAGAAAAGCCCCGGAGCCCATGGAGGAGCCCTGAACCTCCTGGGCTCCCACACCTTGTTGTCGGTAAGAACATGTCACCAGGAGCCACGACGGGGGAATTAGTTGGACACGGGCCTGCCCACCGTCCACAGCCAGTGGAAGGTCCACCTGACCCAAGTCTGGACTTGAGACCCCAAGCTTGGCAGTGGCACCTGCCGGCCCTGGAGTGACTGTTGTAGGGAAAGTGGCTCAGCTCCCTGGGGACGGGTGGTTCTGCCATCCTGACGGTGTAACCCCGATTGTCCACATCACCCCACACACCAAAGGCCAGGGGCAGGCCAGCCTTGGAGAGGAGGGAGAGGTCTGTGCTTCTAACACACCTGTTGAGGGGTCTTCAGCGTCTGTCCCTCCCCTCCACCCCCCACCCCCAGTTCTGGTCCTGAGCAGCCCTATGCCCATTTCACCTCATGAGCTGGTTGTGTTCAGCACCCCCACGTACAGAGGCAGAGGGTCCCCCGCTTCTGCCTGGCTGAGCAGTCAGGTCCCATCCTGCAGTGTGTGTGTGTGTGTGTGTGTGTGTATGTGTGTGTGGGTGGGGGGGGGGCAGGGGGTCCTGTGGGCCCAGCTGGTCAGGGGAACCTGGCAGTGTCTAGGTGATCACATGTGTCCCCACACTCGGCAGCCCCTGACCTGCAGGAGGGACGGCCCGGCCGAGAGCCCTGGCACAGACCACACAGGCCTCCAGACCAGCCCTGGCTCTCACTGAGCACACTTTCTCCCTAACCCCTCTCTGATTTTATCTACTGAGGGCCTGGGCGTTTCTATCAAATCCAGGAAACTATTCCTCTGCCCCTCCCTCCCTGCTGACACACTCATTCCCCAAGGCACCAGCTACCTGGTGGAAGGCAGGGAGGGCGGCGGGTGGCCTGGCTGGTGGGTGGCGGGGACTCGGCCTGGAGTCTCGGCAGGTGTCCTGCCCCTTCCCTGGAGCTTGCACTGCATCTGAAACACATCCACCAACAAACCATCGAGCCATCGCCAGCTCCTCTCCCAATAGTTCCATCCTGCTCTCTCTCTCTCTGCTGTGTGGCCTTGTCCCTGGAGAAGCTGGTGGCTCTCGACCTCTAAGGTCTGCACTGGGGTCGGTGAGGGGGTCTGAGCAGGGCCCCATGCCCATGGCTGGGAGTGGGCCAGAGGAGCAGGGCGGGTCCCTGCTGCCCTGAGCTCCCACGGCTTCTCTGGGGTCCTGCGGGCCTAGCTGCCTGGTCCCGAGGCTTGGCCCTCAGCCTGAGGCTTGCCACTCAATAAGTGTCCCCACGTAAGGCTTGTCTCATGGGGGTAGCTGGGTGGTTCCTCCTGACTCCAGCAGCCTCAGGTTGGACCTCTGGCTGGTCGGCTCATCAGCCGCAGGACCCACAAGCACAGAGCTGTGGCACTGAGGCCCAGCATCTCAGCCAGCATGGCCTTCCACCTGCCCTTGACTCCTCAGGTCAGGGGTGATGCCCCAGCCTGGGCCCAGGGCCTCTCCACCACTTTCTTCAGGCAAACAAGGCGGTGACACAGAGAAGGCCAGCCAGGCCCTGCCAAACTCACCCCGCCCTGTCCCTGTCCCTCAAAGCCACAGGGAGCCGAGGCCACGGGAGGGGGCAGTCCCTGTGTTCGCTGGTTCTCCACATCAGCCAGACAGAATAATTAGACTCAAAAGCCTTGGGGGATTGGCTGGCACTTGATGTCATGGGAGATAAAAAAAATGCAAATGCCACCATTTTCCTCAACTACACAGAAAGTGAAGTCCCTGAGCTCACAGGATGGGCTGTGGTTTGTGGAGCAACCGGCAGACAGCAGGAAGCTGCTCTGGGCCTGTCTCCCACGAAGACTCTCCACTGGGCTCACGCAGAACCGCCAGCCTCCACGTCACTGCTCTCAGAGCCCCACTCTTGAAGATTAGCGGGTGGACCCCTCCCCACGGCTGAGATACCCACAGCAGGAGCCTGAAGGGCTTTTCTGGAGCAGAGGCACCTGGAGGGCAGGGAGGGCAGGCCAGTGTGGGGGCTGCTCTGGGAACCACCCCTGCCAGATGCTCCCTCCACAACCTGCAGGGCCCAGCTCTGGTCTTGGTTCTGGGACCCATGCAGGGGAGGGTGTGTGTGTGTGTGTGTGTGTGTGTGTGTCTGTGTGAGAGAGTCAGCCAGAAGCCACAGCCCACGCCCTTCTCTGTCTGGCTTTCTGTCAGGGCCACGGGGAGGTCAAGGTCCTGGAAAAGGAGCCCCCGGGGCCGGGCTGCTGACTCAGAGCCACTTCCTCCTCCCACCATCCCTGCTGGGAGCACAGCGCCCACACCTCAGACCCACAGCCTGACTCACCCCCTTGCCCGCGCTGGCGGGACCGTTTCCTGGGAAGGGCAGTCGGGGACACAGGAAGGAGCCCCCAGGAGGTGGTCCCGGGTCTCTGGGCCCTGAGCACCCGCCTCGGGCTTGCACTGGGTGGGCATGTCCAGAGCCCCCACCGATGCTCAGACCGTGGGGGGCAGGGAGGTGAGGCTGAGGAAGGGCTAGAGCCTTGCATTTCAGGGTGGTCTCGCCGCAGCCCCGGACGGGCCTTCATCCCCTGACCCTGCCCGGACTCTCAATTTTTTTTCTTTCTTTATTTCTAAAAGGCAGGGGGCGGGGAGGGAGCAGGCTCCGCAGCCTAGCCAGGCCTCTAGCTGCTTGAGTCCCAAATGGCCACATTCTTCCTGCAGATAATGATCATAGAGGAGATAAGGAGATAAGTCGTTTACAGTCCCAGGAATGGCTTGGCCTTGTGGGGTAAGAGAGTGAAACTGAGGTAGGTGACTGTGGTTTGGGAGTAAGATGCTGTGTAGACATGAGGTGGCTAATGGCTGTGAGACTAATCCATCAACCCCCATAATAGAGACTGAGGAGTGGACAAGGGTCCTAGCCAATTCAGAGAGGGCAGAATAAGAGGCCCTAGGGTCAATTAAAAGGAGATCGGCTTACCTGCCACCACAGTCGTTACCCGAGGCTCTGTCCTGGTGATGGAAGTCTGTGGGGCCCTGTCAGGGCCTGGGCAGCTTCTTCGGTGGCCAGTCCCAGGAGGTCTGGGAGCTCCAAACCGGATCCAGAGGGCGGCCATGGTGGACTGGCTGAGGCCAGACCAGAAGGGCCAGACTACAGTCTGATTTCCAGTGGCCTTCCCTTCCGCACCTTGGGCAGGGCCCAGGCGGGGGTCTCGGGTTTGAGCAGGACTTGGCCCAGTGTTTTTCCTTGCTGCAGTTGAGGCATGGGCCCGGAGGAGGCTGAGCCCCTGACTTACCCGCGGTTGGAGGACCGGCACTCGGTTTGGGGTTCATGAGAGCGGTGGCTAGGAGCTGGAAGGCCTCCTAATGGGCCTCTGCCTTGGCCTGATCTCGCCTTTGATTTTGGATTTGGGTCTCCTTGTCTCTATTATTCAAGACCTTAAAGGTCAGGTTAACGAGGTCTTTTTGAGGGGTTTGTGGACCTGCAGTTGCGGCGTATGTCGGGGAGTAAAGGTGGTCAGGTCAGTGGAAAAAGAAACCTGAGATGCCTCTCAATCTGTGAGGCTGGACATAGAGAATGGGACGTGGACTCAGACTATGCCCTCAGCTCCTGCTGCCTCCCTCAGGGGTAGAGTGGACGCGAGAGTAGAAGAAGCTGTTGAGGAAGGCAGTTTCCGACGCAGGTCACACCCATCGATTCGTGTCTGTTTCTCCTCGTGTGAAATGCCTCTTCACATCTTCTGCCCGTTTTTACTGGACCTTTTCCCCATTCTTATTGATTTATAGAAATTCTTTACAATATATTTTATTGATTTTTTACAGAGAAGAAGGGAGAGGGATAGAGTTAGAAACATCAATCAGCTGCCTCTTGCACACCCCCTACTGGGGTTGTGCCCACAACCAAGATACATGCCCTTGACTAGAATAGAACCTGGGACCCTTCAGTCCGCAGGTCGAGGCTCTATCCACTGAGCCAAACCGGTTAGGGCTAGAAAATTTAAAAAAATATATATATTTTTATTGGTTTCAGAGAGGAAGGGAGAGGGAGAAAGAGAGAGAAACATCAATGATGAGAATCATTGACCGGCTGCCTCCTGCACACCCCCTACTGGGGATCAAGCCCACAACCTGGGCATGTGCCCTTGACTGGAATCAAACCCGGGACCTTTCAATCCACAGGCTGATGCTCTACCCACACAGCCAGGGTTTATAGACATTTTTTACATATTCCTGATGTTTACCCTCTGTTAGTATGTCCTTAGTGAATATCTTCTCATTTTTAACTTCTCTTTCACTTTCTTTGAGGTGATTCTGATTAACGTTCTTTTTTTTAATACTCAAATCGATCAGTCTGCCTCTCGGGTTATAGAGCATTTGAGAGTATTTCAGAGCTCCCTGCTCCCACGTGACAAGTGGCGCACCTGCACTCGTTAGGCCAAGTTTCTACGGAAGCTCTTGCATGTCTCCCCGGCCCAGCGGCAGCTCTCCGCGTGCTCTGTAAAGTGAGGGTCCTGCGTTAAACCATTGCCCACGTGTTTCTGTCCTGGAGGAAGGAGACGCACAGGAGGAAAGGGCATTCGGATTCGAAACCGTCCTTGGAGGACAAATGGGCCCCACGACTGGGCGATGGGAGCCCCCAGAACAAGTGAAGCGTGGGATGGGGTCCGGTCCACGCTGATCTGAAGAACAAACACGAGGAGCCCTTTCTCCACACTGCTGAGCAGTTCTCACAACCAGCTACATGCCTCTACATGCCTCTACATGCCTCGGGCAGGTCTCCCGGGAGCGGGTGCTCAGAACAATCCCGTCCTGGGCGAAACCCCAAAGGGAGTGAGGCAGAGAGAAGGCAAGTCTGAGCCCAGCACTTGGAGCCTGACTCGGTTGGACCCCCTCCCACAGGGAGCCCTCTCCACACTCAGAGGAGGTGGGTGGCCACGTGCGCACTGTGGGGCACTCACCCCGCCTCCCTCTTGGGATTCAATCTGGCATTTGAATGCAGCGAATGACAGGACATGTGGGAACCCCATTAAGTTGTGCATTCAATTCCTGCGCCTACCCAGCTCCTGCTGGATGCGGGGAGCCGCCCTCGTCTGTGGTCATTGCACAGGCCAGAGGCGGGGCCTGCCCACCGATGAAGCAACTCAACAGCTGTGACTAAAATGGTGAAAGATGGCAAGTCTCATAGCAGCACAATTTACAATAGCTAAGATCTGGAAACAGCCTAGGTGCCTGTCAGCAGATGACTGGATCAGAAAACTGTGGTACATCTACACAATGGAATACTATGCTGCCATAAAAAAGAAGGAATTCTCATCATTTGCAGCAACCTGGATGGAATTGGAGAACATTATGCTAAGTGAAATAAGCCAGTCAATGAAAGAAAAATACCACATGATCTCACTCATTTATGGATAATAAAGAACATTATAAACTGATGAACAAAAATATAGATACAGAGACGGTAAAGCATCAAACAGACTGTCAAATTACAGGGGGAAGGTTAGGGAGAGGTGGGGGAGATAAGAGATCAACCGAAGGACTTGTATGCATGCATATAAGCATAACCAATGGACCCAAAACTCTGGGGGGTGAGGGCATGTATGGGTGTGGGGTGGGGGGGACAATGGTAAGATATGTACACATATAATACCTTAATTAAAAAAGTGGGGGAAAAAAAAAGAGCTGGTGGCTGTCAGAGCTGGTGGCTGTGACCCTGAGAGGGACCTTAATTAGCTCAGCAAGAAATCTGAGAGACCGAGGCCTCAGTCACGAGACAGGTGGTCACCAGGAAGGTGAGTGTTTGGCCCTGGGGGCCCGGGGATGTCAGAGCCCTGCACCGAGTGGCCCAAGGCCATCAGGGGCCCTGCATCTGCCTGGTGCCTGCATCTGTCCCCCGAGCAGAGGCCGGTCCTGCAGCCAGCTGGCCTTGGAGTGTTTCCTACCTGCCGGCCACTGTTTTAGGTGTTTCCTGCAGGTGCCATGCTTCCCTGTAGTTGTCGCTCGTGCCTACCATCTGACACGAAATCTCTGCCCTTGTTGTTCTCCTAAAATGCCTGTGGTTTTTGTGTTTGCTTATTCTTCCAGATGCTTTTGTATCACATTAGCAGGTTGGAAAGCTCCAGCTATAATTTTGCTCTGACTCATGTGCAAAGCCCAGGAGAACTTGCCTGTCTGTTCAGCCTGTGCTCTCGGGTGATGAGTGTCTCCCCACAGACTGTCTGCACCCTCAGTGAGACCAACCTTCCCATCACGCCTTTTACTCCTCGGCTGTTCCTACTGGGCTCGTGCCCATCAGGTTCTGCAATCGCTAACGACTTTCTACAGGAAACGCCTTTGTCTTCTGCACTCATGTTGCCGTTGTTCTCGCACGTTTCTACCACGTATTCCCTCCCTGCCCCGGGCCCTCCATCCCAGACGACTTTGCTCACATCTGCAAGTCCCGGCTTTGCTGCAAGTCCGGGCTGGATCGCTAGAGCCACAGCCAAGGTCCTGAGGGGCTGCCTAGCATGGTGGTCGCTGTCCGGCAGCCCTGCCTGAGGTCACCTGGAGTGGCAGGAATCCTCTGGGCGGTCTCGCCCACCCGCGGTCCTTCTGCTCCTTCCTGACCGGAAATACCCGTGGTCTCACGATTACTCACCCGCGTCCCCAGCTTCCTGTGTCCTGTGGCAATTTGTGTCTCTTTTTACTTTGTTCTTTATATTTTTTAAACTTTCTACTATTTCAGTGAGAAGAAAGGGCAGGGAACAGCAGTGAACACCACTGGCCCTGGTCCTCTCACGGGGGACCCTTAAAAACAATGGAGACCCTCCCCACACCGGGTCTCCCTGGCGTTCCCACCGAGGAGCAAACACGCCTTCAAGGAAAGCCGCCCACAGGTGCCTCCCCTCCTTCCTCGGGAGGCTGTGGGTGCTGAGCCCGACTGTGGTCCCCTGCTCACAACTCCAAACCAGAGCCCGGCCGCTCACAGCCAGGGTGTGGCTGCCGGACAACTCGCCTCCTCTGCCCGGGAGCAGGCCCCACGGAGACCTGGCCTGGGCTGGCAATTCCTGGAGCTGGCCTTCCTCCTGAGCCGTGGCCCGTCGGAGGCGCCACTGGGCCGCGTGCTGGGAACAGGTTTCTGCCGTATCTGCCTCCGTCCTTTGCTGAAGGTCGGGATTAGGAAATGCAGGGACCATGGTGAAAACGGCATTGTCTTCTCCCCAAGGACACCTCCAAGGACATTGTAATTATACATGTGGGGAAAATCAGGTTCTCAAAAATAGTAAATGTTACGAAATAAACTGCACATTTCCTCTTTTCTGAATAAAACAGAAAACACGTGGTTATTTTCAGCGCCACTGGGAGTGGTGGTAGCTGTGCCGGTGCCGATGCAAAAAAGTCCTTCTTTTATGAGCTGCTCAAGCCTCCACGGATGGAGTGTCATTTTTAAGGACACGTGTAAGCAAGCCCTGCTCCACCCGGGCTGGTCCGACTGTGGGTGCTGGTCCGAGTGAGAGTGCTGGTCTGAGTGTGAGTGCTGGTCTGAGTGTGAGTGCTGGTCCGGAGAAATGCCTTCCCTGGTTCTCCTCCTCTTCTTAAGCTGTGTGAACCCAGCTGAGGTGCTGTGGCTCCCAGACTCAGTTTCCCCAGCTGTAAAAGCAGGATACTGAAACTGTCCCGGAAGAAGGGTGGCTTAAGGATTTCATGGAATAAACATCAGGAACATGGAAGGCTCCCCATGTCCAAGGGTGGAGTGACTGAGGAAGACATGAGCACTGAGTGAAATGTCTGAGTCCACGTGGATATGAATAAACATTCAAGTAGATAGACAAATGTGTGGAAAGGGACAGTGTTTGCCTACAGAAAAATTCTTAATAATAAATGTCGAGGGAAACAGAACATAACCGTTAGGCAAACAACGCCGTGATTATTGTTTCTGGCCGATGGTCGGAGGAGAAACAGGGTATTGGCAGAGCCTGAAAGCCTCTCCCCGAAGATATATGTTAATTTCCTGGGGGAGGTGGTAAAAAATGCTGTTCTGGATATATTTTTAAATCACAGCATCCCAAAAGCACTGCCCTGCACCCCTCTCCCCTGCCTAGCTTTTTCTCTTATGAGTCTGACTTACCTGTTAACTTCAGGGAATTCTGGTGTGCAACACACCAAATACTCAGTACAAAGAATTGCAAAAACCACAAGGTGAAGGGAAAATATAAAGCGAACACATACAGCTAGCTCTATGTTTAGACATGCTTATTTTACAGAAACGTCTGCAGCCGTACCCACCCTGACTCATGGCCCCACAGCTCGCCTGCCTGGGGCGGGAGGGAGTGGGAGCCGGGTCCCCTTTGCCTTGATGAACTAGGTCCTGGTGGACTGAAGATGAGTAAGAAGCCAAGAGGCTAAATCAACACAGAAAGACTGAGCCAGGTGCCTGCACCCATGTAGTTCCTGGAGCAGCTGGGAGAAGAGGGAATGAGGAGCGGGAAACAAAGTTCCAGGGATGCACTCTCCCTTCGGCCTTTTTTCTTTCAATCCTCACCCAAGGGTGTTTTTATTTATTTTAGAGAGGGAGGGCGGAAAGGAGGGAGGGAGGGAGGAAGGGGCAGAGAGAGAGAGAGAGAGAGAGAGAGAGAGAGATGTGAGAAACATCCATGGGTTGCCTCGCACAGGGGATGGAACCTGCAACCTTTTGGGGTTCTTGAAAGGCCCTGACAAGGGCTGCAGACGCTTCTCTCTCTCTTCATTGATTTTTAGAGAGAAACGTCGATGAGAAACACTGACCCGGCCGTGACCTCTTGGTGACCTCTGGGTGCTCCGCCGTTGAGCACACCTGCGGGCGCTGCTCTATTTTGGATGCAGGCTGTTCCTCGCATGGCTCTGAGCTCCCAGAGGGCTGGGATTGTCTATTTACAGCCCTTAACCAGGGACGGGCAGGCGGGCCTTGGGAACAGTATATGACTCCCTATTGTCTCCTGCAGGGGGTGCCGGAGGCTGGACTATCGAGACTTTCCGGTGCGGAGGACGGTCCGGGAATGCGGGCACAGACCGGCGTGCGCAGGCGGGTCCAGGAACGACCGTCGGCGCCGGCGCGAGAGGAGCGCCCGGAGGGACCGTGACAACCCGAGTCCCAGCTGCGCGCAGGGGCAGGGGAGCCACGTTCGCGCGCCGGGAGGGGCGGGACCTGGGCCGGGAGGGGCGGGGCCTGGGCCGGAAGAGGACGACAGCGCCAAGGCGACCTGGCAGGGGTGGGGCGCGGGGGCTTCCGGTCGCCTCCCGATGGCGTCACCCCGACACGCCGCGAGAAAGCGGCAAGTTCCGGGCGGGGGTCCAGCCCCGCGGCCGCACGCCGGAGGCCTGCGAGGCGGGCGGAGGGCTGAGGAGCTCGCCGACCATCACCTTCACCCGCGCCCTCGGGAGCCTCTCGGCTGGAGCACCTCGGCGCCTCCAACCTGCGGGCGGCCAAGTCGCGGGGCTCCCCAGCCTTGGGGCGGGGGACGCACTCTGCGCGTGCGCAGGGGTCCTGGCTTTGCCCTCTGGACTTCGGGGGAGGGGGTGGCGCTCTGCGCGTGCGCACGGGTCGCGGCCGGGCTCCTGTGGACCGGCCCGAGGCTGGAGGCCACGTGGGGTCCGGTGCCCGGGTCTGGGTTTAGCTTCTAAGTGCGAACCACCAGCCCCGCGGACACAAAGCGCTCGTGCCTTTTCGTTTTTAGCGTAAGGTCTTTGTGTTCAAAGGGCGGCATAGGAAGTGCGGTTTTCTAAATAAATACAGATGATCTTGTACGTGCTTCGCACGGTCATCGCTGTAGTGGCCCCTCGTGGCCTCGGTACCTTCGGGCGGCGGGGGTCCCCTCCGCCTGGTTTGGGGAGCGGTCATTTCTCCCAGAGGGTCCGCCAGCTGCTGACCTAGCGCCCGGCCTCGGTGCAGCCTGGGCCTCTGCGGGGCGGGCTCTCCTGGGGGGGATATCGGGGAGGCTGCTCTGCGAGGGAGGGGTGGGGGGTGCTCTCCGGGGAGGGAGTGGGCCCAGCGGGTGGGCTGGGACCTCAATGGACTTAGCACATAAGGGGCTTTCAGGTGGGACAGGGGGCCCTGGACATCGGCTGGGAGGGCGGTGGGGGTTGCACACCAGAGTGCAGGGTGGGAGTGTCAGCCCCAGGGTGCAGAGGGAACCCCATCACGCGAGCTCCATGCTGTCAGTGCGGCCTCCTTTCCCCTTTGGTGGGAGGTGGGCCGGGTGGGATCTCAGAGGGTCCTGTCCAGGCTCTGCCCACGTGGTAGGTGCCCCTTAGCTCCCACTCACCTCCCCCCCACCCCACCTGTCACCAGTTGTGTTTCTTGAGATTTGGAGGGGCTGTGGTATTGGGGTGTGGGCCGGTGGGGAGCATGTCTGTCCTAACCTCTCAGGCAGGAGTGATGTACTGGTGCAAGATAATAAAAACAGGTGCAGCAATCATGGCCAGGCCTACAGCCCAGTGTTTGAGATGAGAAGGAGCAGGCTGGGCCCAGGCTGAAATGTAGGCTGGGTGGCAGGGCCTCCAGGAGAGAGGTCAGGACCTGCACCCCCGAGGTGGGAAGGGCGGAGGAGCCAACCAAAGCAGGGTCCCAGGGGCACATTTGGACTGCAGGTAAGGAAAATGTGAGACCAAGTTAAATGTATGCCAATCCCAGAATGTTGCCTGGCATTTTGTATTATAACTTGACTAGAGGCCCAGTGCACAAAATTTGTGCATGGGTAGGGCCCCTAGCGGCTGCTGGCTGGGGGCAGCCTCCCTTCCCCCCGGCCACCTGCCACCACCAGCCCCACCCCCTGGTCAAACTCCCAGTCAAGGGGATAATTTGCATATTAGGCTTTTATTATGTAGGATTTTAGGTTGTATTTCTGCTTGATCTCTCTTTTTCTCTTAAAAAAAGGATTACAGCAGGGAAATTCTGGCTATTTCGGTTCTGGTTAATCAAGTTTTTATTAAGATTTTATTGGCTAATTACAATCCTATATAATAAAAGCCTAATATGCTAAGTGTCTGGTTGTCCAGTTGGCCATTCAACCAATGAAAGCGTAATATGCTAATGATATGCTAAGACCGCTCAATCGCTCGCTATGACGTGCACTGACTACCAGGGGGCAGACGCTCCAACCAGTAGGTTAGCTTGCTGCTGTGGCCCGGCCGATTGGGACTCACCAACCATCACCCGGGCAGGACATGCACTGGAGCCCTCCCACGGTCCCTCCCTGACTGGCCAACCTCCCACGTCCTTCCTCAGCCCCAATCCTGCACTGGTGGGGGGTCCCTCGGCCTGGCCTGCGCCCTCTTGCAATCCAGGCCGAGGGACCCCCCCCCCAGTGCATGAATTTCGTGCACCAGGCCTCTAGTCTGTCTGTATAAAAGGCTAATATGCCAAATGCCCAACCGTCTGGATAATGACGTCAAGTAGCAACACCTGCCTTCCTCTCCCTAGAGATGACTAGCTTCAGGTGGAAACACTTTACACTGTGACCAAATGTCTGTGAAGCGATTTCCCGTGCCTCATCTCATTTGATCCTCACAGAAATCCTGGAGTAGGTAGATAGGAGACTCTGAGGAATCCTATTTTCTTTTCATTAGCCGGAAAACAGAGATTTAGAAACTTGACCTGACTGAACAGAAGTAAGAAATGGTGGACCTTGAAAATGACTTCAGGTTTTCTCACTGCGCAGAATATAGTCAGACACTGCTGCAGTTAAATATTTTACCCTTTGTTCTCCCTGCGTGATCTACAATAACAATCTGCTTCGTGTTGGTATTTCCTGCTGTGTTATTTCCTGACAATGACCTGAAAGAGAAGTTGGGGTGCTTCACTGGGCTGGAAAAAGTTTAGCTGCATCAGAAAGCAGCTAATTAAGCAAGTTTGTCCTATATCTATAAAAGGCTAAGTTGACGCGCGCATGCGAGATACACATAAAGCTCTTGCTGGCGCCAATCGCACCTGTGTGTTTAGATCTGTCATTGTCGATCGTGAATTTGGTTGTTTTTGTTGACATTCTGCAGCTGAAAGAGAGCAGCAGCAGCAAACGAAAGTAACAATGGCGTTTAAATATGATTGTAACAGTGATCCGGGGAGATGTAATTATCCCCGTGTAACTAAAGTTGCCATCATATTCAGAAACGAAGATGGAGGACCTCCTTTTGAAAGGGACTTGCTCATTCATTGTAAACCAGATCCCAATAATCCAAACGCCACTAAAATGAAACAAATCAGTATCCTGTTTCCTACATTAGATGCAACGATGTATCCTATTCTTTTCCCACATGGTGAAAAAGGCTGGGGAACAGAAATTGCATTAACACTTGGATACGACAGTGTAATCGACAATAATACTCGATTCAACGGATGATGCTGAAAAGGAAAATTTTCCCATCAAATTTCTTAAAAATATTACTCCTTCAGGAATGCCGTGTCATAAGTTAGAATTGAAAGTGGTTGCAATCATCATGCTACTGAGAAATCTTAGTAGTAAGTGGGGTCTTTGTAATGGCACTAGGTTTATTATCAAAAGAGTGCGACCTAGCGTAATGGAAGCAGAAGTATTAACAGGATCTGTGGAGATGAGGTGGTTCTGATTCCAAGAATTGACTTGTCCCCGTCTGACACTGGCCTCAGTGTTAGAATAAGTTTAATCAATTTATCAGTCGTTGTTGTTTTTTTAAATATATATTTTTATTGATTTCAAAGAGGAAGGGAGGAGAGAGAAATAGAAACATCAACGATGAGAGAGAATCATGGATCAGCTGCCTTCTGCACGTCCCCCACCGGGGATTGAGCCCGCAACCCGGGCATGTGCCCTTGACCAGAATCAAACCTGGAACCCTTCAGTCCGCAGGCTGACACTCTATCCAACTGAGCCAAACCAGTGAGGGCTCAGTCATTGTTTTATCAATGTTTTTATATCATGTTTTTGTTCTTTTTATATCATGTCTTTGTTGTTATATCATGTTATTGTTGATTTATTAATTTATATATTTTCATATACATTTTACTAATTTTCTTTCATCTCTGACATTTCTATTATAGAGAAAGGGCAAATAGCAATATTAAAATATTTCTTCTAATTAATTTCTTTCAATGTGCATGAATTTGTGCACCAGGCCACTTAGTTAATTATAATTCTGGGATATTTAACAATGACATTATGCCATTTTAACTGTTGCAAATGGAGAGTGAAATTGAGCGCATGTTCCTCATTGGTAACTTTTGTGGAGTTAAGTGAAGTAGCCCAGTCAATAAACTGCCTCTACAATAAACCTCCCAACTCAGCTCTGGGGAGCTGGGAGGCTTTCAGAGATCGAGGGATGCATGACAGACGTAATGAAACAGCTCCCAGACTCCCTCACTGTGGTCTTTTCCAGTTTCACCAGCAATATCGACCCTTCCCCCCGCCCCCCATGGCTTGGTCCCAGCACACCTCTTGTCCAGGGTTATCTGAATTATTTATGCAGAAGATGATTTCCCTACCTGGGAGGCTCTGTTTATGTTCACATTTCTTTATAGACAACTCCCCTCTGTTGTCAAAGATCCCCTACCCACCGTCTATTCTTGAGTGATTCCTGGGAATGACATAAAAGAGGAATAAGAAACTCAGGTCCCAGAGTTCCCACTGACGGCTCCATTAAAGTAAAGTGAGAGTGGAGACTGGCATATTCTCAGATGACATTACTTCAGGAAATCATGTCTATTTTATCAATAATCCTCTGGCTAATGTTTTAAAGCAATATTTATAACACTGCCTAAGAGCTTTGGAATAATTGGATTTTATCAAGAAAGGCTGCTTTAGAGTTCAGCATTAGCAGAGAGTCTTTGGCAGATAAGGAACAGAGAGGAGGCAGGCACGTGAGGGGGCAGCCCAGGGCAGGAGCAACTGGAAACCACCCAACAACAGCTGGGCACCGCTGGCCCTCCCAGGAGTCTGCCCCCCCCCCCCCCAGCAGCAGAGTAGCTGGTCTTTGTTACTTTGTTACAACTTTGTAACTTTAATTTGCACAGGCCTGACCCTTCAGGGTGAGGTTAGTGCCCCTGGCCCTCTGCCTCTCCCTCCCCCTCCATCTCCTATCAGGTGGTTACTTTATGTTGTGAAGCTGAGAAGATAGACTTTGTTCAGGAACCACAAGTCTGTGAATACTGTGCTGGACACACCTGAGCCAGTGGACACAAGAGCAAACACTCTTTCTTACACTGGCCATTCTCACTTTAGAATCTTGCCACACTCAACTGTTTTATATTTACACTGCTACTACCTTTTATTGCTTAACATTAACGATTGCTGATTTTTTGATAAATCGCTCAAACGTATCCAGCTTCGGTGTCATGGTGGCAGATACAGTGGGTTGTTTCATTGTTACTTTTTCTGGAAAACACCCTCCAGGGCCCCTTGGGTGTCTCAGGGCGTAATTAAAGCGAAAATGAACACGGCCAGAGATGGTACAGGACACGCCACTCACAACCTCTGCGGAAGCTGCAAACATGATGGATGGTCCCTCGTTGAGGAAAGATGGACCAGTTTATGAATTTCAACAAAACCTACAATATCATCCGTGAGCACAGTCAGCTGAATGGTTCATAAACCAGATGCTTAATTGTTGAGACACAAAAGGGCTAGAAAGATTGTCTGGCATTTCTCCAGAAAATGTTGGTCTGAGAACATGGATTTTCTTGGCAGCCTCTTGTTTCTTTTTCCTTCACGTCCCGCTGCCAGCCCAGTGCTCTGGAACATTCCGGACCTGCCTTCTCTGCAAGACTTCTCTGCCTTCTGTTTGTCCTGGGCAGTGGCTGTGTGGCTGCCTGCTTGGCAACCAGGTGCAGGTACCTAGGCTGGGCCAGGGATTCTGTCACCTACACTCCCTGCTCCCTGCCCCCCAGCGAGCTCAGCGCCTCGTGTACAGCAACAGAACCTGTGCGTGGGCTGCACAATGGTTTGCACACAGCGGCGCTTTGGAGAACAGGTCGAAGAGTGGACAGAGCTCCGGCACCTGTTGCCTAACCTTTTATCTCCAAAGCTGGGGTGATAGCACTCACCTCAGAGGGGCCACACGGGAAGAGCCTCCACAAACCAGGTCTCCATGCAGGTGGCAGCTACAGTGTCTGTCCTCCAGGCCTCTCTGAAGACTTCCACCTGCCCCGTTCTCCTTCTGCATCTCAGGGCAACGGGCAGCCCACAGCCTGTGATGGGGGTGTGGTCTGCAGCACAGAAAACCCCAGGCCAGGACCTCTTACCTGGTGAGCACACCCATGGCTCGCCGACTCGAACAGGTGAGCAGCCAGGTGTTGAGCCAGGTTACTCAATTGACTTCTCTACAGCCGACAAGATCGGGAAGGTGGGACTGGAGGTTACTGGGGAGGGACACTTGTGAGTGAGAGGCGGACACAGTTCGGTGACATGGAGTCAGACCAGAGGGGGTGCTGTGGACGCCCATCGACGTGAGAGCTGCCGCCTGAACACCCGCCCCCCACCCCCCCCCCCCCCCCAGGGCCAGAGGAATCCGCAGGTCCTCTCAGACACCGGCCTGGGGGCTGATGAAGGCTGCGCCCAGTGCTATCCTGAGGGAGAAAGTGCCTGGCGATAACCACAGGTGTGGGCAGCGTTTTTGTTCCCTGTGATTAGGCCCAGCTGCATAAACAGAAACCCAAAATAACAGTGGCTGAGACAAGACAGAGTGCATTTTTGTCACTTAAAGGAAGCATGGAGGTTGGCATTCCCAGCTCGTGAAATCCAAAGGGGTCACTAGGAACCAGGATGTGCCCATCCAGCTGCTGTGGCTCCATAGTCCCTCCCAACGTGGCTGCTGGGCCCAGCCTTCACATCTGGCCGCTCCCTGGCTTCCAAGGAGGTTTCCAGAGGCTCCCAGACACCGTTCCTGCTTATGTCCCCCCTACACTAACTGCAAGGAAGTCTGGGAAATGCATCAATCGTTCAGGTGACCCTGTATCCACCCAAAGGTTGGGAGAACTGTCACTAAAGAAGACGGGAGGAGGCGATATTGGTGTGATACTGTGATATAATAAATATGTATTTTACCTTTGTCCCCAGCTCAGGCCTAGTGCTCCTACAACCTTTGTGCTTTCTACGTATTGAGGGGCCACGAGCAGCTTGTTTTAGTGTTTGGACTGGGACCCCGTTCCTGATGGCTCCTTGGCCTCTCCCGGTGATGGGAGTGTCCCGTTACGCTGGGGCGACTCTCGGGGGGTCTGGATCACTTCAGGTTGGGGACTGGTCGCCCAAAGACCAAACAGGCTTAGAAATTTCGCCTCCAGAGCGAAGAGGGGCTGGAAATGGAGCTGGTGCCTGGCTGTGTCTGCGTGATGAAGATCCCGATTGCAGGGTCAGCGAGCCTCGAGCCAGTGAGTGTATAGACAGGCATCTGCTGGAGGGAGGGGGCCCTCACTCTGTGGGCACAGGAGCTGCTGTGCCCCAGGCCCCTCTGGACCTCACCCATGTGCGTCTCCGTCTTTATCATCTCATTATATAACAAACCAGTAAACATACTGGGGTGGGGGGTCATGAACCCTATCTTAGATCTGGTCAATCAGAAGCACAGGTGACAACCTAGCAGTGTGGCTGGCGTCTGAGGGGCAGTGTTGTGGGACCGAGACCGAGGCTGACCCCGACCCAGCTGGTGTGGGAAAGTGGACCGCGTGGGGAAAGCCTGTACATTTGGAGCTGGAAGACGAGTGTGACAGTAAAGAAAGCAGAGCCTGGCTGGTGAGGCTCAGTGGTTGAGTGTTGACCTATGAACCAGGAGGTCAGGGTTCGATTCCCTGTCAGGGCACAGGCCCGGGTTGCAGGCTCGATCCCCGGGGGGGGGGGGGGGGGCGCGGCGTGCAGGAGGCAACCAATCCATGATTCTCATCATTGATGTTTCTACCTCCCTCTCCCTTCCTCTCTGAAATCAATAAAAATAAACATTTTGTTTTTTTTAAATAAAGCAGTGAGTTCTTCATGGGCTTAGCTGCTAACAGTCTTGGGGGGGTGGGGGCAGCCACAGTCATGCTATGAGGAGACCTGGCAGAAAGGTGAGGCCAAGGAGGAGGGCCCAGGTGGACGAGTGGGGACCACAGGCTACAGGACCTGTGACAGGACGGATGTGAGGTGCAGCAGTACCTCAGGGTGGCTGCCAGCTACTGCAGGGGCGAGACTGCAGGGAGCAGGGCTCGGGGCAAAGGGCACATGGTTAGCAAGTCAGTAACCAAGACGGTGTCACACAGGCAGCCACACGGGGCCTGGGGTCACAGACCTCCCGCTGGTGCCTCGTGGGTGTGGAGCAGAGGGCGGGACTGAGGAAGGCCGTGCACGGAGGGCCCAGGACCTGCGAGCGGGAGGCTGTGAGAACAGAGCCGGAAAAGGAGCCTGGGAGCAAGGCCTCACCCCAATTACATGAGACAAAACCAGGAAAATGTGGGAGCTGGGGGCCAATGAGACCGTGTTCCAGAAGGAACTGGGCCCTGTGGTGAGTGCTGCAGGTCACGCAAGAAGTACGCTTGGGTGATGGAGGAAGGACCCACACCTGCTGACCACGGGTCCGGCCGGGAGAGTCGTGCTGACAGGAGCTGCGAATGTGGGCATTGCTGTGCGTGCAGCCTGCTGAGATGACACCCTCTGGTCAAGTTTAGCAAGAAACCAGGGCACCCCTCCCCCTCTTGCTCCCAACCATGGATCCTGGAGCCTCGATTTCAATGGGACCATCTCAGGCCAGCACCCCTGCCTGCCCAGCCAAGGCAGGTCCCTTCCTCAGCCCACAAGTCTCCTTACCCACGTCCCCCAACATCTGCTTCCCCGGCCCTCAGCTCGGGAGCTCAGAGGGGCTGCTTGCACCCCAGCACCCACACGCTTCCTCGAGAGCTGGGGAGAGGAGGAATGGAAGGGCCGCCTCACCCACAGGCGGCCGGACCCCCAGGCACCAGGAGCACTTAGAACTGGCGGCACGAGTTTCTCCTGGGCAGGCCTGGCTCTGGGCCTGAGGAGCTCCACCCTTCAGGGCACCTGGGCCTTGTCAGGCCAGGACTGTCCCCCTGCCCACCAGCTCCAGTCACAGAGCTCCCACTGCCGACAACCCCAGGGTGGTTACAGCGCTGCTGGCGGAGGGTGGGGGGTGGGGGGGTGAAACGCTGCCCCTCCCCTGTCCCAGCCCCCACTCTCCCAGGCGGCAAGGACACCTGGGGCTGCGGCCAGGAGACTGTGAGGCTGGTGGCGGACGGGATGTGAGGACAAGAGCACCTGCTCTGATGTCAAGAGGAGAGAAGAGAATGGGAAGCTGCCGCCACAGCCGCTGAGTCTGCAGGTTGCGGACTTGGCTGTGAACAGTCCGAGGGCCAAGGCGGGAGCACCGTGGGGCGGCCTTGGCCCTCTCTGGTCGGACATGACGGTTGGAAAGGCACCGGCTACACGCACCTGCCGTGGCACTGGGTGCTCCCGGACGAGCCTGTGGGGAGAACTGCTCAGCCGTGTCACATCCTGCGGTCCCTGGGGACCCACCGAGGGGAACCCTGGGAGTCCCGGGCTGTGGCGACATTGGCCTGTCTGGGTGAAGCGGTGGCTGGAGAGGAGCCCAGAGCTCAGCCTCCCAGCTGGCGTGTTCTCTCCTCTCAGAGGTGGCTCGGGTGAGGAGGGGATGGGGTCATAAGAGGCAATATCGAGCACACATCCCTCCAGCTCCTCGGGACGCAGGTTCTGTCGGGGCCACAGGATGAAACTCCAGAAGACGTCCACCAGGTCCCAGACCTGAGAGTTCTTTGCAGCACAAGCCAGAAGCTCAGAAACCCACCTCTGCCTCTGGCCAGAGAGGAAAGCAGTTTCCTGCGAGCTGATCTGCTACTCACACCCGTGACTTTAATCAGAGGCTTAAACTGAGAACTGATGACTCAGTGTACTCACAGAGGACTTGGGTTCACCCCAGCGTTGCTCTGGAGACCCAGGCCCCTGGGTAGCGACCATGACTCAAGAACAGCATCAACGAGAGGTGTACATTTGCCAAGAAACTCCTGGGTCTCCATTTACAAAGTGTCTGCTCAGAGCACATAGGGATGGGTCCTGGCAAAGGGATCCGACCTTCCCAGGAGGGGACAGTCTGAGTAAGATGCCGGGCCAGTGACCAGACCCACTCCTTGAGCGAGAGAAATCAGCCTCCCTTCAAAGCTGAGATGGGTGCTAATGAAACCAGTACTGGGGTGCGCGAGGTGGCCCCCAGGGTGGCCAGGTGAGGGGCTCTGTTAGGAGATAGCAGCTCATGTCGCCCACAGAGCAGGTTCTAGCACAGGGCTCCCCGCGGCACTCCTGTGCACGTGAACCCTGACCTTTCTTCAAGGTGAATGTTAGCTTCTGTGCGGCTGGCCAACAGCAGCAGCTGAGAGACATGCCCTTGGAGAGCTTCCGTCAGGACCTTCAGACGCGGTAAACATAGACTCGTGTCGGCCTTAATGAGCGCTTTGTTGCCTGTGATAACTATGATTTCTTTATCTTCTGGCAAACAAGGGCCACGACGTCTTATTTTTATTTCACAGAGTACAGGCTGCTCAGTGAATCCTCCCGCAGCCGCCTGGCATGGTCCCCGTGGGCCCTGGGGGAAGGGCAGGCCCCTAGGGGCAGGCTGAGGCACCGCCTGCTCGGGTCTGTGTCCTAACGCAGCCAGTGCCATGCAGACGTGTGAATGGGACACTCACGGTCACCGGGGCCGGAGGGCTCAGAGGGAGCCGGGCAGGAAAGCCCAGGTTCTTGAAAGGCAGGCTGTTATCTTCCGCTTCGCAGGCAGCGTACACTTCGCAATGGCAAGACTCGCCTGCCTCCCAACTCAGAATCTGCTTCCAGGGCTGGGTGTTCCCAGTCTACAGGCCCAGGATCTGTCACGGGCCCTCAGATCCCACAGCGCGGGTGTCCTCGGTGCCACCAAGCCTAGGGGTGAGCCCGGCTGGCGTGGTTGAGTGTCGACCTGGAACCAGGAGGTCAGGGTTCGATTCCCCGTCAGGACACATGCCTGGGTTGTGGGCACGACTCCCAATAGGGAGTGCAGGAGGCAGCCAATCTCTCTCTCTCCTCTCTCTCTCTCATCTCCATTCCTGTCTCTTTAAAAAAATAGAAACATACTTAAAATAATTTTAAAATAGGGTATAAAGGCATTGACTCTAAAACAATGTTTTGATGTTAAAAAATCAAGAGGATGACTTTAAAGGGAGAATGGGTGTAAGCTGCCCTGCAGCAGGGAAGACTCTGCTTATGAAATCTTTAAATGGAGACTTTGTTTAAAAAAAAAAAAAAAAAAGAAAGAAAGAAAAGAAAAAGAAAGAAAAGAAAAACAAAACACAGAAAAACGCCATTAAGTCAGTTCTGCCTCTGTCCTGAGCCCCGAGAACACAGGTGTCTCTGTCCTTTCTCGCCCGGGGACCATGCATTAGTCAGCCCTCCTGCCTCTGCCAGTTCCTCCTTGTGCCAGTTCCAGCGCCCACACCATCACCAGGAGGAGGAAATGGGCCGCTCGCTGTGGGGTCGGAATTCCATTAATGCTCGAAGACTTCCACTAATGCTCGCTCTGGCCTGGGCTAATTCCAGCGTCATTAGCAGTGCATACGTTAAAAACCTCCTCAATGCCAGATGCAGTAATGGGTGTCTTCACCGTCTAACAGGCCATAAAATGACCTGGATGATGGGTGACTGGCCTGCAAGCCCCGGCTGAGTAATGGCCAGACCGGGCGGGGGGGAAGGGGGAGGATGAGCTCAGGCAAGGGCTTTTCTGATGGCAGCTGATGAAGAGGTGAGAATATTTACATGGACACAGCTCATTTACTAGGAGGTTCCCAGAGGCTGGTGCCCTCCTCACCTCTGACCTGTCTGCTCACCTCTGACCTGTCTGCTCACCTCTGACCTGTCTCCTCACCTCTGACCTGTCTGCTTACCTCTGACCTGTCTCCTCACCTCTGACCTGTCTCCTCACCTCTGACCTGTCTCCTCACCTCTGACCTGTCTGCTCACCTCTGACCTGTCTGCTCACCTGTGATCTCCACAGCAGATGCTGGAGCAAAACTGACTCCCCTCTGGACAGCTCCACTGCGGGCAGCCTCCTGAAGAGTTAGGGGAAGGGACGTGGGGTTAGAGAATTAGGAATGACTGGAGAAAATCCATTGGCTGGAGCAGGTGAGACACTCGTGGGGGTCAGATGTGTCTGGGCAGCTCCAGGCCCCCTGTCACAGCAGGTCCCCATGAGGGGCAGCGTTACAGAACCTAAAGCGTTTCGCCCACTGGCCGCCAGCATGGCTCAGCCTCTGGGAACCTCCTATTAGGATTTATCCCGATTAAAGAAACAAGATCAATGAGGTTAACATTCTCCCTCAATGATGAGGAGAAACTAATTACTGAGGAAAAGAATGTCTCTAGCTAGCTAAGGGAAGGCCACGTTTGCAGAGGAGAAATGAAAGCAGTTCATTGGCGCTAACCTGGGAGACGGAGCGAGCGTTCAAAACCCGAGCTCCCTGGCGGTTTTCATCAGGTTTCAAAGGCAAAGATTGGGGGTGAGGGGTCAGGAGTCACGGGACAGTCTGTGCAGCGTCTGTGGTTTCCGGGTCTGATTAATCCAGCCCTGACGCCGGTTCCTTCTCCCTGCAGGCGGGTGACCTAACCAGAGGAGGAACCAGGATTCTGGGAACGATTGCACAATGCGCGTCCCTGGTGGCATCTTTAGAGCAAGAGGCACAAACGAAGTGTCTCATGACCAGCGGTCGCCAACCAGGGGTCCGAAGACCATGGGTGATCCGTGAGGTCCGAGAGGTCGGCGACGGCTGTTTTAAACATTTTTCCGGGAACCGTGGTCTTTGACTGTCAGCTCCGTGACCACCGAAGCGCGTGAAGCGTTTCCCTAACTAAAGCCTCTGCGTCTCCAGCCACCGACCCCCCTGCCTCCCTCTGGCGACCACCTGGGAGCCACCAACCAGGGAGTGAGGAGCAGAGTGAGCAGAGGGCGCTCGCGCCTGGGGCTTCTGGTCTGCCGTGGAGGAAGGCGCACGGGCCGAGGACGCAGGAGCTCAACGTGGCTTCGGTCCATAAAGGGCCAAGGTCCCCAGAGGGACGAGTGGGCCGGGCCCTCAGGCTGCTGCAGACGACAGGTTTGTGTTTCTGAGTCGGGACGGCCTCTCTGCGACCCCAGCTCTAAGGGGAAGAGGACGCCCAGCAGCCTGGGCTCTGAGGGAGGCTGACCGCCCAGCACGAGGCGGAAGCCTCCAGAGGCCAGGACGCGGCCAGGCGGGGGAGGCCGCCAGTGAATCCAAAGGGGCACCTCCCTGCTCACTGACGGAGGCACTTGGGGTCTGACACACACGAGTGAGTTTCGACCATCACGCTCTCTCGGTCACTCAGCCTGGCTTCACTCTGTGGGTCTCGGTCTGCAAAGGGGACACGTGGGTCTGAGAGGCAGGAGAGGCAGGAGAGGCACAGGTCAGCCCCAGCCCCGCCCACCTGTCACGCCATTTACCGTTTGGGCCCATGATCACACACGGCCCTCTCTCCCTCGCGGACGCAGCCATGGGTTTTCCCTGCGTCCGGGCTGAGGCCATGCAGGCGTGTGGGGTGTCTCCTCACCTCCCCAGGGAGAGTGGCCCAGAGGTTAACCGGCGGCCTGTGTGAGGGCAAGGCCCGGCGGCCCGGAGGATGGCTCCCTAGAGGCCGAGGATGCCTGGGTGGCGGTGGGTCTGTCCGTGGTTTTCCCGAGGAGGGAGCAGATGGCCGTCCCTCATTCTCTGCCCGGGGGCACCAGTCAGCTCAGCCTGGGCCCAGGGGGTGCATTTTAGATGCAGATGAGAAAGGAGAAGCGCAGTGCGGGGGGGAGGGTGTGGGGAGCACGGGGGGGGGGGGGCGGGGCGGGGGAGCCCTTCCAGGCTCCGCAGAGCCCGCTGCTCCAGAGTGGGGGCTGATGCCCAGGCTCCAGACCCCACAGAGTAGCCCTGTCCTCCAGCCTGAGGGGCGGCTGAGCACACGCAAACACATACTAGCACACACATGCACACACGGATTTGTGCATACATGTGTACACACACTGACTCTTGCACACATATGAATGCTCTAGTATAATGCACACATGTCTGTCCCAGGTGCATTTTTCATCCCTCAGCTCCCTCCCAAAGGGCTTGTCCTAACCTCCTGAGATGGAAGTGAACACAGTGTCCACGTCGTGGCTCTTGGGGAGGTCAGGGGCCAGCACGTGGACGGCCTGCGCCTGCCGCTCCCGGGACCCTGGGCCTGCACTTCGGAGGGGCCCGTTCTCGCGGCTCTGGGGCCTCACCCCCTATGTGACCTTGGGCATGTGCCAACCCTGGATGTCCTCAGTTTGCCCACGTGTGCGACGCGGTGGGTCAAAGCATGGCCAGGGGCCGGGCCGCTCCGCGGGAGGAGAGGCTGTCTGCGTGCTGGCCGGTTTTCCCTGCCTCCCTGTGGTTTTCTGACAAAAGGGGCATGTTAGTGCCTGAAATGTTCTCACCTCTTGCTATTTTTGCAAAAGGCCTGAACACGATTGTTAAAAATAGAAATAATGAGGGAAAGCGGACGCTTCTGACCTTGAGCCACGAGGACAGCACCGACTCCCAGCGCCCTCTCCGCTGGCGGTGATAAATGATCATCGGCTGCCTTTGTCCTTAGCTAACGTCCCCTTGGCCCACAGGGAAGTTTCTGAGTTTCTGTCTTTTTTGAGGGGGGAAGCTGGAAAGCTGCTTCAGCCTAAATAGCTCTGCTGGTCGTTTTGGGGTGTCCTTTGCCTGGCCGTGCTGTGGGGAGCTGTGCTGGCTGGAAGCCAGTGTGTCCAGGTACGCCCTCTCTCCTCCCTGCTCCCCTGAGCAGTGCCTGTCCCCTTGCAAAGGGGTGGAGAAGACGGGGATCCCCAGCACCCGGAGGGGGCTGAGTGCCTGGGTCGTGCGGGAGGTGGGGACACCCGGCCTGCGGGATGCACGGCGTGCTCTGGAGCCGGTGGTGGTGCGTTCATCTTTTCGTCTTTACAAGTTACTCCCGAGGCCGGTCCGGCGTCAGCCCGAGCTGCTTCAGACGGTGCGTTTCTGGGCCTCTTGGGCATGAACGTCCTAACCACTGTCGTACCTGCTGCGCTTCTGTGCACACTCAGGGTTTGCAGCTGCTTCCTGCTGAAGTGCAGAGGGGTGTGTAGCTGTATGTATATGTGGTGCATTCACACGCGAACATGCATGTGCCTGTGAGTGTGGATACATGTGCAGGCATGTTACAACACATTTGCCTGTGTGTGTGTGCACTTTTGCATGTCATGTGGGCACTTATACACTGTGTGCACACACAGGCACACGCACATGTGTCTACAGAGGCATGTGTAGGTGTGTGTGCATGCACTGCCCAGCGGTGGACGTTGCGTGAACCTTGCTGGGGCCCCGTCTCACTGGCACCTGCTGCCGGGGCGGAGGAGGGGTAGCTCGCAGGCCTAGGTGAGCGGGAGCCAGACCCCAGTACTGCCTGCAGCCAGCGCTTCAACTGTGGCTGAATGACCCTCGCCCCAACTTCACACACGGAAGCCTGGGGGTGCAGTGTGTGCTGTGAGGGTGTGAGGCCTTTGGGGGATCAGCTCTGGAGGGTGGAGCCCCCCTGAGGGCCTCAGAAGAGACCCCAGAGAGCTTTGTGCCTCTGGCCGTGTGAGGACCGTGAGAAGACAGCACCCGCGACAGGAAAGGACGGTGTGGTGGCTGAAGGGAGGTCTGTGTGTGAGCCGCCCGGCCGGCAGTGCGTTCCCACAGCGGCCGGCGCTGACCAAGACAGTGTCGATGTGCCCTGCCGAGCCAGCCCACCTCAACCAGCCTGGTCTCACCGAAGGGGGTGCGGGCGTGGAGGTGCAGCCCTCTCCCTCTCTGGGGTCTCCACTTCATGGGGCAACATCCTCTCCAAACACCAGAGCCCGGGGGTGCAGGGTGGCTTCGCAAGCCGTGGGGTCGGAGGGCACATCCCGGGGACTCAGGAATGAGCATCGCACCTGCAGTGCTGTGTGGCCTGAGCCACAGTCGGGGCTGAGCGAGTCCTGGGCGGTCACCCCCCCTGTTGGCAACCTGGGGCCTTGGCCAGACTCTGGGGGTGCACCCATCCTGAGCTCCCATCCCTGTCCACCGGCACAGCAAAGGCATGTGGGCAGGGCGGGGCCGCACTTGGCGGCACCGGGACGCGGGTGCTGGTGTCACCCACTGCGTGGTCCTCACTGTGGGCACCAGGTGTCCCTCCTTTGGCTCCTGCTTCTCCACTTCTCGCTACAACATCCGTGTCTTCAAAATTGCTGAGGCCTCTGAGAACATCCTTCAGACCTTTGCACCTGCATCCTCAGGTGCCAGGAGGGCTGGGACATGACGGGAGACAGGCCATCAAGGAGGCTGGTTTCCCAGGGAGGGGTCGAAGGCAGCCTGCCTCACCCACTCTCGGGGTCCAGCTCATGAAGCACCAGCGGGGCCCGCCCGTCCAGACTCGTGGCTCGAACCACACGCACCGCGCAGGGCGCCCCACCTCCCTGCCATAGCGCTAATGCAGAGGTTGATGAAAGCCGCCTGTCACCCATAAAACACTCCTCGCCATTCTGCCAAGCCAGGAGCAGTCCTGGAGCTCAGCCAAGAAATGGCCTGAATAACAACCTCCACGCTGACTCTTGAGCAAATGATGACCCAGGCAGCTGTTTGCAGGCCTCCCTGTGTGCGGTCACCTCGCCCGCTCTCACGGCTCCTTGTCCATGGCCTTTCGGCAGCTCCTCCCATTAGCAGCAAAGTTTGGAGACTGCGCGGCGGGGTGGGGGGCGCAGCCCTGTCCCTCCAGGTGGCGGGTGGCGCGCTGGGTTCAGGTGGTTGGCACACCTGCACACGGGGGCCCCTGCACGCTCTCTGGATCGTCAGGGAGGAGGCTCGGCCCGGTCCTGTCCGCTTGGTTCTGTGCTAACAGGGAGAAGGAGGGCAGACACCCTCCTGGCCACAGCCCAGGGCAGAGCACAGACCTGCAGGGGGAGGCGCAGGGGGCGTCCTTAGCCTCAGCGTGGCTGCACCACCCAAAGCCGCTGGGGACCCCTGCCCCTCAGCACAGCTGCAACCCCAGGGGTAGCCCCACGCCCCCCACCCCTGATTCATCAGCATGAATGTTTTTGTTCTGGACACAGAGATTTGAGGGTTGTGAGCAAGATGTTTTGCTGTAATAGCCTCTCATTTGAACCTTGCACTGTCCTCTAAATATCGAATCTTACTTCCTAACATTCACATATCACTCTAATCACAAGCCTATAGATTATATTCATGCATAAAATAATGCTTGGTGAATGTGTTTTAATGTTACAAAATGCCACCTTCTAAAATTACTCCCCTCTCCCCCCGGGGTGCCCAGTCAGAGGCAATTCCCTGCTGTGCATGGTTTGCTCACTTTTTAACAGGAATGAGCTGAATGTTACAACGTGGTTTCAGCACCCATCAATCAATCGAAGGTTTTCTCTTTGTCTGTGGAGACCATGAGTGACCTCTGCTTCCAGGTGACGCGGCCTCAGCCGGGCGGGCGGCGACGGCCTCTGCAGAAATCTCCACATCCCTCCGCTGCAGCAACATCAGGATCGTGCAAAGTGTTTTCTTCTTGAACTAGACGCCCGGCGCACGGTATTCGTGACGGGTGTGGTCCCGAGGCCTGGCCGGCGATCAAAGTGCCAGCGTCTGGTGTGGAAGGGCAGGTCCCGGCTGACCTCTGGGCCCTGGGCAGCACTGGGCCTCCGCGCGCCCCTCTGCCTGAGTCACGGCGCCCGAGTCCCCACCCGGAGATGGGGTGAGCACGGCCCGGGGCGCAGCGTGGGCCTCTGGGCCGCCCAGCGGTGCCACATGGAAGCCGGGTGGGCAGCATGTTCTCTCGGGGCTCCTACGGGAACCCACGGGGAGCCCGACCGGCCCTGCGGTCCCAGCGGCTGGGCCTGGCTCACCCGGAAGAGGCTGCACAGCGGGGGGAGCGTGAGGGGGGAGGTTGCGGGGGCTGAGGGGGGGTTCCCCCGCACGTCCCCGGGTAGGGTAGCAGGGGGAGTGAGAGCGAGCTCAGCGGACACCCCACATTCTCACCGTCACCCCTGCCCTCAGGTAGCCGGTGAGAGGTCACAGCCCTCTGCCTGGGTGCTGCGTCACCAACTCCTGCCATGGTCCACGCCGCCCCCTGGTGGTCAGCACATGTCAAAGCGAGCGGTCAAATTCCCGGTTGAACGACCGAGGGAGGGGACAATTTGCATATTAGGCTTTTATTATAGAGGATGTCCGAGGAAGCTGTCTGGGAAAACTGGCCCAATCTCTGCTTTCAGGGATAAATATGAACCCTTTTCCGTTTCCCCTGTGATGAGTGGTCCAGCTCCATGTTCTAGTGTTTCTTGAATCAACTGAATTTTTCTTTAAAAATTCCCTTTTCGTTTGCACCATCAGATAGGATGGTGCCATCTTGCCTGAAACTTAAACCTTCCCCCTTTCAAGGCCTAAGGCCACTCTCACGCCTACAGGCACTTACCGTGTCTCCTTTTTCCTCTCCCTCATCAGGTTCCGCGTTGACTCCGTCGCTGGTCTGTCCTCGAGGATTAGCCAGCTCCGCCACCTTCCTTCCTCCGCGTTTGTTCTGCGCGGATCCATTCCTTCTTTATCTGGGCGACTGCTCTTTCTCTGGTTTCTCGGGCGGAGAGCTTAGTTCCCTCAGTTCCAGTCACGATCGTCTCCGAATAAACGCTGCTGTCACTCCCGCTTCCTTGAGCCCCTTGGTGGCGCCTGTGGGTTTCCAGAGGTGCCGTTCTCGTTTGCGTTCATTTTAAAGTCTGTAATTTCCCTTTCGTTTCCTTCAAACCCCCAAATTATACATAAGCGTGTTTTTATTTGTGGTATTAATTCCCAGGTAGAAATATTTTCCAAGCTTAGCTTATGTTTTATTAAACTGCATTGTGTTCAGCAAAGATTGCAGATTGTAGATGCACGTGTGTCTGTATGTGTGCAGATGTGTGTATGTACATGTATGTAGATATCTGTATGTACAGCCTTGGGATATCTGCCTTTGGAATTCTTGACATGTTACTTATGGCCAGTAGTTTTTGTGGCTATTTCATGTATGATTGAAAATAATATAAATTATGTACTTGAATGATACAATACGTAGAAAAAATATATAATTTTAAAAATATATAATTTTAAAATTATAATTTTAAAATACATAATTTTAAAAGCTTTAAAAATATATAATTTTATTGATTTCAGAGAGGAAGGGAGAGGGAAAGAGAGAGAAATATCAATGATGATAGAGAATCATGGATCGGCTGCCTCCTGCACGCCCCTTACTGGGGATCGAGCCCACAACTTGGGCATGTGCCCTTGATCAGAATCGAACCCGGGACCCTTCAGTCTGCAGGCCGACACTCTATCCACTGAGCCAAACTGGCTAGGGCAACATCAAGCTTTTTATTGTTTTATTCACTTGTTTTGGGGTTTCTTGATCTGTCGTCTTAAATGAGAACAAAGAGGCTCTATTTTCCAAAGACACTTCCCCCACCCGGCTGTGGCTGTGGCATGAAAGGGCCAGGGACCAGCAAGGGGATGGACATGATAGAGGGTCAGTGCAGTGGCTCAGGGATGAGGCCACCTTTGTCCCCAGAACGGTGCCCCTCTCCCCACAGGCCCGCGTCTCCCAAACCCAGCACAGAGGACTCTGGTTTTATGTTCCATCCCGTGTCAATCCTGCCGCCCAGGCCCATTACCATCGGCCCCACGCTGTGGGCCACGGCCCAGGCAAGGGGGGCGGCCACGAACCCTACCATGTTCTCTGTGCCACCAGACCAGGCTGAGCCACAGGCCCCAGCGAAGACCACGACCTCCTCCCCCTGCTGCTGGCAGCCCAGCTGCCCACTCGGCTCCCAGAATAGCCTGTGGTCACCAGCCCAGGAGTCAGATGAGTAATCCTGAGGGAAACTCTGCAGAATCCGAGAGGTGTGGGCACCGGGCCCTGAGCGGGTGGGCAGGTCCCCTGGGCCCCCTCTACGCCCAGCAGGAGGGGGTGCGTGGGGAGAGGCAGGTGGGGGTGTTGCAGAGGAAGGAGGCTCGCCAGTGCATGGCTGTGCTGCGCCCCGCTTTGGAATGTCCCAGCCCCTTCCTGCCCCTCAACCCCAACCTCAAGGCCCTCATGTTCTGGGCCCCACCCAGGGTCTGGGCATTTTGGGTCCCAGTGCTCAGAAGAGCGTCCCAGTGCTCAGACCTCCGCGCTCCTGTTCCCTCGTGTTCCAGCTTCTGTTCGAGTCACTTTCTCAGGGGCCTCCCGACCCCCAGGATGTCTGAGTCCCTCCCGGCCGCACAGTCTTCCCCGCATCCTGTCACCCTGACACAGTGCACATTGGCGTTGGGACGCCGCTTTGGGAGGAAAACCCCCAGAATCGCTCCCTGGTCTCCAGTGAGCCAGCATGTTAGCCCCCCAGTGCCCTCCGCGTCCAGCCCTGCCCGGCCCAGCCTCTGCCCAACAACGAGGCAGAGGCCTGAGGGGGTTTCTGGTGTGTGTGTGTGTGTGTGTGTGTGTGCATCTATATGTGTGCAAGTGTCTGTGTTTGTACATGTACGTGTATCAGTGTATCTGTGTGTGTGTCTGTGCATTGTCTGTGTGTACATTTGTGTGCATCTGTGTGTGTTTGTTTTTTGTAATTTCCATGGATGGATCCATTGAACCAAATCGAATTACTCCTCGGAGCAAAGTATAAAGAAAGGCCTAGGGTTTTCCATTCTCTGTCCTCCTGTGGGGGTGCCGTTCTCAGAGTCTCTTTCACCTGCGTCACCTTAACCTGTGACAGCTGACTCCAGGCTGGATGGGGGCTGGTGGTTCCTTCTTTGACCCGTCTGCGCGGCCCCAGGGCAGGGCTTGAGCAAGGCCTGGGGCGTGAGCATAAGAACAGGAGACGGCCCCACCTGGTTTGGCTCAGTGGATAGAGTGTCGGCCTGCGGACTGAAGGGTCCAGGGTTCGATTCCGGTCAAGGGCACATGCCCAGGTTGTGGGATCGATCCCCAGTGTGGGGCGTGCAGGAGGCAGCCGATCCATGATTCTTTCTTGTCATTGATGTTTTCTCTCTCTCTCCCTCTCCCTTCCTCTCTGAAATCAATACAAATATATTTAAAACAAACAAACAAACAAGAGCAGGAGACGGAGTCTCAGACGGCAATGGCTGCACCAGGAAAGGAGAGGGGTGGGTAGGGAGACCCAGTGACAGAATCGGTTCCCAGGGCAGCCGAGAAGAACCACACATCGTGCGAGGGGGCCATGCAGGGTCATGGGAGAGTCCAAATACCATCTCAGCTCCCAAGGGGAACCCCAGTGAAGCCACACCTGCTGCCCGTGGTCTATGGGATCGGCCCACCCACGCCCACACTGAGGACACTGACCATGTGGCTGGTGGGGTGTGGAGGCCGTGAACCCCAGGGCTGGGCTGAGTGACCACAGACCTCAGCCCCTCTGTGCCAGGAGGCTTGTCTTTGCTCCCCTCCCCGTCCCCCATGTGGAGTGGGCGGTTCCTCTTGTGCACCCAAAGGGAACTGCCAGTGAGCGGGTGGGGGACTCAGCGCCCAGGAAGAAGCTGTCTGTGTCCACCTCCTGGTCAAGTCCAACCCTCCCGCACCCAACCCCAACCTCCCTCCCAGTCCAGCCCTCTCATTTCCCCCAGGTGAGCAGGGACTCCCCTTCACTCAGCGTCCAGTGGGCCCTGCTGACCTCAGGCACTGGCAGGCGTGAGATTCAAAGCGAGTGGCAGGGATAATGCACCCTGAACCCACGAAGGGAAAGCTGAGGTCCTCGCAGGGTAGTGGGGTTCCAGGAGCACAGTGAGGAATGGGGGGTACCTGGCCCCCCATCCCCTCTCCTTGGCGGGAGAGGCTGTGGCCAGGCATTATTTAGACACTGGCGAGGCCTCCGGGCAGGGAGGGGCCACTATTCCCACCAGGCTCCTACCTTCCTCCCTGTGACTTTGGGGTGACATTCAGTCACACTCCCTGTGGGGTTGTGGGTCCAGAGGCTGGGTGGGCTCGGGAGAGGCCACAGAGAGCAGTAACGGGCCCTGGTGTTCGTGCCCAATTCTGTGCTTCTGGGAGGCAAATGAGGGTGAGACAGACACACACACACACACACACACACGCACTCACACACACACTCATACGCACACTCACACACACACACACACGCACACACACACACACACACACACTCACACTCACAAACACACTGCCCCTCTGAGCAGCACACACCCGGGCACCCCTCTGTGCCGTGAGACCCGCTTGGGCTCTGGCGCCTGAGTCGCCGGAGTGAAGTCGCAGGCGCGTCCCCAGAGGGAGGGTGGGGGGTGGGGGTGGACGTGGGGGTGGGGCCCTCCCGGGGCTGGAGGCTCCCCGCCCGTCCAGCGTCCGCTCCGGATTTGGGTCAAAAACCACGCTCCGCGCTCCTCCGTTCTTTCCGGCGACAGCCAGTCACCCCTCCCCTTCCCCTCGCCGCGGCGGGGGCGGGGGGCGCAAGGTCGCCGTCAGGCGGCGCAGACGCCCAGCGGCTCCGGGGAGGGACTTGGCCGGGTCTGGCCCTCGGCGCGGGGAGGAGGCGAGGAGCGGAGCTAGCGGCCAGGCTCGGGGCGGGCACTGGCCCGGGGAGCAGCGAACCGGTCGGAGGGCCCGTGGGGACAGCGCGCGGCGAGGGGACCCGCTGCCGCGGCAGGAGCCAGGCCCGCGCTCCGCCTTCCGTCCTCCCCGAGCGGCGCCGTCCTCTCGGCGAACGCGGAGGGAAGGCGCCCTCTCCTTGCGGGCCCGGAGCTGCAGAGGCATCGCGGGGCGCGGCCGAGGGGTGGAGAAAGGAGAGGGAGCCGATCGGCCGGGCGGCAGGGACTCGCGGGGCCGCGGCTCCGCCAATCTGCGGGCGCTGACGCGGGGGGCGGCTCCGCGGCGCTCGGATATCTGCCCGCCCGGGCGCGGGCATCGCGAGGCTCCGCCGTGGGCACTGCGCTCGGCTCGGCGCTGCACCTGCCGGGGATCGCCCGCCGCTCGGTGTGCCCCCCGCCCGCTCCGCCTCCCCTCCGGATCCCCGCCTCCGGGCCGCAGCGCGAGAGGGCCCAGCCCTGCCCCAAAGAGCCGCCCTTTCTCCACCGCCCGGCCCGGCGCCCGGCGCGGCCAGCGGAGCCCGGATCGGATTGCGCCTAGTCGCCGCCGCCATCCCCAGGCCGCGCGCCCCGGCAGGAATGGGGCGCCGCACGGGGCCCCCGCGCGCCTGATGAGCGCGGCCGGCCCAGAGCCGGTCGTTCGACTGGGCCCCGGCTCCGCGGACGAGGACCCTTGGGCCCGGACGCGGAGGGCGCGGCAGCTCCGGAGAAGCGAGAGGGACCGACCCGAGATGGCCCGGCCGGCGCGTGCTTGGGCGGGGGGCGCTTCCCACGTGGCGCGGGCCTGCGAGCATCCCCGGAGCTGGTAGCTGCCGGAAGCCAGATGGACCTTGATCCGCGTGGCGCCTCGTTCGTGCCGAGCCGAGCCTAGAGGGCGCGGGCGGGCGCTCCGAGGCGCCGCGAAGATGATCCAGGTGCGCCGGTTCCGCGTGCTCGTCCTGATGGTGTTCCTCGTGGCCTGCGCGCTGCACATCGCGCTGGACCTGCTGCCCCGGCTGGAGAGGCGCGCGCGGCCCCCGGGGGAGCCCGGCTGCTCCTGCGCGCAGCCGGCGGCCGAGGCGGCGCCCGGCTGGGCCCAGGCGCGCGGCCGCCCCGGGGAGCCCTCCGCCGCCGGCGACGCGGGCTGGCCCCACAAGCACACGCTGCGCATCCTGCAGGACTTCAGCTCCGACCCGTCCTCCAACCTCACGTCCCACTCGCTGGAGAAGCTGCCGCCCGCCGAGCCGGCCGAGGGCGCCGCGCGGGGCCAGGATTCCCGGGCGCCCAGACCCCGCGGCCCGGCGCACCGGCCTCTGCTTCGAGACCCCGGCCCCCGGCGGCCCGCGCCGCCGCCCGGCCCCAGCGGGGACGGCTCGCTCCTCGCCCGGCTGTTCGAGCACCCGCTGTACCGGGTCGCCGTGCCCCCGCTGACCGAGGACGACGTCCTCTTCAACGTGAACAGCGACATCAGGTTCAACCCCAAGGCGGCGGCGGAGAACCCCAACTGGTGAGCGGGTCCGGGGCCGGGGTGGGCGCCGGCAGGCCCGGCCCCTCAGGCAGCCACGCGCCCTTTGAGAATAAAGACCGCCGTGTGCCTTCCCCAGAAAAGGCCCTTCCTGCACCCCTGCCTCTTGTCCCGCCGCCTTTGTCTCGGGAAGGGCTGCGTCCCTGAGGGGCAGGTGTGGAGCTGCTCCTGGTCTGCCGCCTCGGCCTCGGGCAGGGGAGCCAGGGAGGGTCCTCCAGGCCCTGGTCCCAGGCTTGGGAAGTGGTCAGGCCATGAATGAATGATGAGCTGCGGGTGGAGTGAGGGAGAGCCCACCCTTCCCCGGGCCTGGGAGCCAAGCCTGCTCTGTGCGAACTTGTCACTGAGATCCGTTAGCCAGCGGGCGGGTGTGCGGGCTCCGAAGGCTAACGAAGGGCTCTCCCAGCCGCTGTGCCAGTGCCGGCTGCGTGGGGCGGCCAGGGTGACAGCTCCCCAAACCCGGAGAAGCATCCGCCAGAAGCATCTCTTTAAACTGTCCTGGTCTAAGCCCTCCCCCCAAGGCCCTCCTCATCGGCAAAGAGCAAGCTGAGCAGATGCTGCGAGCAGGGTGGTGAAATATTAACCAGCAGCGCGGCCGGAATAAACAGCTACCTGGGGAGGTTACCCAAGCCCGGGGACGGCCAGGAGCCCAGACCTCTCAGAAAGAGCCTCCTCCTCGGAAACGTGGCCAGGCGTGTGTGGTGTCTGAATGCCCCACCGTGCATGCTTGGGGGCCTTCAGAGGAGAGAGCCCAGAGTCAGTGGTCGGGGGGAGACCCACCCTTCGTGTCCACTGTGGTAGGGACTTGGGGCCGGGAAGGCCACGTGCAGGTGAATTAGACCTGGGACGAGTCCACCTTTCCCCCCAGCCCAGCAGGAAGTGGGGTCCGCTCTCCCCAGGCATGTGAGGACAGCCTCGTGGGTGGCAGGTCCTGCCTCCTTCCTCTCTCTCCACCCACGACTGCCCTCGTTAAAATAAATTTAGTCGGTTGCGTCAGCCTTAGCCCTGGTTGCTGGAGCCAGAGCCGAGTTCCCAGGGAAAGTTTCTGACAGGCTGGGCGTGTCAGACTGGCACACAGTCTGTGGTCAACGACGAGCTCGGTCTCCCCCCGCCCCCGACCCAGGAGCAAGGCCCCTTGCACCCCAAGCTGACGTCATGCTGTCTGGCGGCCTTGGTGACCCCAGGACAGACATGCTGGGGCCGCGCGCCGAGCTTCTGGTTGCTTCTGCTTTAGTTACAACTGTCTGTGGGGCTCGGGGGTAAGTAGGAATTACGGCCTCGAGAGGTGTGATTAGTCCTTAGAACAGCAGCCACAGGAAAACAGACCTGGCACGGCCCCTCGGCACAGACGCTGCGTTGGTTCAGACCCAAAGTTAAAACCTTGGCGGCAGCAGCCGACCCCCCTGGTTGTCCGTCCGCTCCCTGCTGACTGGGGTCCCTTCATCTCCGTAGGCCGCACGACGGCCCCGAGAGCGAGGACTTCGCACCCACGGGGGAGGCGGCCGTGGACAGCTACCCCAACTGGCTCAAGTTCCACATCGGCATCAACCGGTACGAGCTGTACTCCAGGGACAGCCCTGCGGTCGATGCCCTGCTGCGGGACCTGGGCACTCAGAAGATAACCAGTGTGGGTAGGTGCCTCGCTGTGCGTGCTGCGGGCGCGTGACTGGCATGCAACGGGGCCTGGGGGCCCGTGCCCCAGCTGGAGCATCCCCACCGGCACCTGCAGGCCGGAGGAGGGGACAGGCGGCGTCAGGCCACGTGCAGGTGAGGGGACGTGCACTCAGCCCTTCCCCAGCTGAGGAGGGCACAGCTCCCACCACCAGCAAAGAAGGGACACCTCAGGGGCTGCGCCGCTCCCTCCAGGTGGCGGGCTCAGGAGCATCAGCGCTGCCCGGGTTGGGCGGCTCCCAAGCTTAGCCGTGCTCTGCCCTTCCGTATGGACGGCGACCCGGGCTCCGTTGTGCAGGTGCAGCCTCGCACTCTGGTTGGCAGGCAGCCGCCCTGAGCACCTTGGGATCTGCTGAATCGGACAGAAAGGGCAGCGGTTACTGGTTCCGGGAAAGCGTGTCAGCAGTGGTGTCTGCCGCAGGGAGGTCTGAGCCTTTGATCTCGGGCCTCGGGGAGGCCCCAGTGTCTGCAGTGGCTGGAGATGCAGGGGGCCGGGCAGATCCCCGGGCGGGAGCACCGTTCCCGGCGGGTGCCCGCCTAGCGGGCTGTGAGTGAGGTCTCCTCGCTGTGCACGGGCAGCAGTCCCGGTGCTGGAAGGGCGCCAGTCGCCGGGGGCTGTCCTGTTGCTGACCGGGCAGTTAGGTGCGGCCTCGGAGACAGGCAGGTGAGCTCCAAGTTCTCTGGAGTCTGCTCTGGGCTCTCTGCCAGGCCTGAGCTGCTTGCTGAGGGGAGGCAGACGGGTGGCTCCTCCCAGCATGAGAGGCTCACCCTGGATCAAGCGGTGGTCTCCTCGCCTAGCATGCTGCCTGGAGGAACCTAGAGCCGCTCCCGCGCCCAGCGCCGCCCCGCCTCCCTGCTGACCCCACTGGGTCAGGGCTCGGGCCTTGCTGGGCAGCAGCAAACCGTGGGGATTGTCGGGGAGAGCCTCCCCGGGTGCCCCGTCCCTCTGAGAGGAGTGTGGCTGTTGGGGAGACGTCCGGTGTCTTGCCACCTCCATCTACTCAGCAGACTTTCGTGGGCACCACCTGCATTTGGGCCCGTCCTGGTGGCAGGCAGTCGAGGATGAACCCAGCCTCGACGTGATTCTGCTGCCTCCTGACCTGAGGGTCCCGGGGCGACAGGAAGGACGCATGCAGACCAGGGGCAGACGCTTTAAGCGCTGCATAGACCCCGTCCCGTCCCGGTGAGTCCCAGAGACTTACCTGAGTGTGGGCTCGGCAGGAAGGGCAGGGTGGGCGGGGCTTCCTGCTGAGAGAGACTGCCTGCTGCTGCCTGTGTGCACTTCCCTCCGCCTCAGTTTCCCCACTTGTCAAGTGGGCTCGTGTCTCTCAGGAAGTTTGCATCTTATTCTGATAATGTGGTGAGTGTGAGCAAACCTGTAAAATATTAACTGGTGCTCGGCAGCCTGGGCTTCCATGCCCCACGCCCCACCCCCACCATGTCTAGGGCAAATGCAGGGTCAGGGTCAGGGTCAGGGTCAGGGCTGTGAGGGTGCAGAGGCTGGGCCACCTCACCCTCAGAGAGCAGACACCTCCCAGCCCTCACTGGACACGCTTGGTGCAGAGGGCAGGGCTCCAAAGCCAGGGGCAGCTGCGGGAGGAGAGGGGGGCAGCTGTGGCGGGGGCACTGCTGGGTGGGGGGGCACCTCCAGGGCTCACAGGCAGCTTTGCTGACCCTGGGCACCCTCCTCCTCTCATCCCTGCAGCGGCCTGGCCTTGGGGTGCCCCCGCCCCAGGGTTCTGGCTGAGGGTGCCCTGGGGAGAGTCCCTGCCCGTCGGGGTCCTGGGCTGTCTGAGCTGATCTACTCACCCCCGACTACACGGACCAGCCGGTCCTCCCCTGTCTGTTCCTGGGGCGGTGGGTCCGTCGGAGCGAGGGCGGGTCAGTCAGGGTCACTCTGCAGGTGCTAATTGGGCCACAGGTATCACCGATGGGACTGGGTGCCCTGCCCCCCCGCAGAACATGGGCCTGGTTCTGCCAGTCGCCAGCCACAGTAGCTTTGGGCACACGGACTGACCTCTCGTGCTCATGGGGCACCGGATGGTGATAACCTGGACCGTAACCTCCAGCTTGCAGATCTGAAATCCAAACAGCCCATTGGACAGCAAAGGCCTGGCTCAGCCCGAACGTGTGGGGAAAGCCTGAGCCGCAGCCGACGAGACGGCGTGATCCGTGTTGTTTCACTCGCAGTGGGTCAGGTGCTTCCTCGGCTCTGCCCAGACCCACGCAGCACTTACGCAACGAGCGCTACGCAGACACCGCTCACTGCGGTCCTGAAATTTCCAAAATCCCGAGCACGAACACATCCGCCCGAGAGATTGTGAAGGACGTGAACCCACGGGACGTACTTCACGGGTCATCACGAGGCTCACGGGGAAAGGAGAGATGAGAACAGCTGGGCCGAGTCCCTGCGGGGTGGGTCTCTGTGGAGTGATCTCCGTGGGGGCCCGAGCCCCTCACCCGGGGCCGCCATGGGGAAGGGCCTCAGCCAGACACTTGCCCCCTCCCGCTGCCTGGGCCTGGAGGTGCTCCCGGGCGAGTTCCTGTTTGTGAAAAGCCCCCTGCGCCCGAGGAAGCAGGGCGTCCTCCCCCTGTGAGCAGAGTGAGCAGCATCCCGGGGTCCAGGAGACCAGGGGTCCAGGAGACCAGGGGTCCAGGCCCGGCCGCCTCTGCAGGGAGCGGAGAGGAGCTGGCCCAGGGCCAGTGGCAGGTGACCCCACCCTTCCTGGGAGGTGTCGCCCCCACGTCCACTGGACATTTGGTTGAAAACCCAGCTGCTTGAGACAAGCCCTGGCTGGGCCCTCACATAGCAGGTCCTGCCGGGCAGGTGTGGAGACTGGGGTCCCCGGATGCGAGGGTGTCCGTGTGGGAGCTGCCCGCTGCTGGGGGCCCGCCCGGCATTGCTGTGGCCGAGGGGGCTTCGGCTTCGAGGCCCCATGGGGACCCTGGATGGCACCTCCTTTACGGGAGCCCAGAGCCTGCCAGGATTTAAGGGTTCGCATCCCCGTCCTCCTGAGCATGAAATGGAAGGACAGGAAGCCAGAAGTCCCAGGGACCGCAGTGAGGGCGTAGAAAAGACCTCGATTTAAAGAGCCAGAAACCCAGCCTTCTGGCCGCCACCCTGCAGGCAGGGAAACAGCCTCCGGGCGGGGAGGCCGGCCTGAGGCTGGGACATCCCCGTGCGCGGCGGGTGATCACTCGATTGTCCCGTTGTTCATGTGATTGCACCTGAACCCCGGTGTTGTTGGGGGGACCGTGACTCCTGTGACGCTCACGGCGCTTTCTCACCGGATGGCCCCCAAAGTCGCCAGCTGAGAGCCACTGACCGCTTCAGAAGCGCGTGTGGCCGGGGGGGCTGTGTTCGTGGCCAGGCTCCTGGCTCCGGGCAGCGTGGCCGCCTTCGAAGGCTCAAGACGTCACCTCCTCTGTTCAGCTTGGACTCGGGCGTGCGGCACCTCCCGTCAGCGCGAATGAGATCGCCGCCCTGCACGGTCACGGATGCGAAGAATCAATGACACAGTTAATGGCTCTGACCTTGGAATGACTTACAAAGGAGAGCCGCGTGGCCGGAGAGGACCGGAGCGGCCTCTTGCCGGAAATGCCGACGGGTCAGGACAAACCCTCGCTGGTCCCTGAACCAAGGAGAACGGCCCTCCGGGGACAAAGTCCTGGGCCCTGGTGGGGGCAGCAGAGTCGGGGCTAACTGGCTGGGGGAACAGGCTGTGTCGGGGGCAGCCCTCAGCTGCTGCTCTGGGTGCCGGGCGCATGTTGCCTGCCTCCTTCCAGCACCAGGAAGGCCACAGGGCACCTCCTGTCCCCAGTGCAAGGCGGCCGTGAGCCCCGTGTCCGGGGCCTAGAGACAGAACGGAAAATGCCCAACGAGCCAGACCCCTTTGCCCAGCGCTGAGGGGCCCTGGGTCGTCCCCGAGGGTGACTGAGCTGAATGTGGAGAAGGCAGCAACTAGCGGAGCCCCCTCAGCGCTCCTCCAGCCTCTGGTCCAAGGTCAAGAACAAATGCCCAGCCCGGCTGGCGTGGCTCAGGGGTTGAGCATTGACCTATGAACCAGGAGGTCACGGTTCGATTCCGGGTCAGCGCACATGCCCAGGTTGTGGGCTCGATCCCCAGTGGGGGGTGTGCAGGAGGCAGCTGATGCATGCTTCTCACTCACCGAAGTTTCTGTCTCTCCCTCCCTCTCCTTCTTCTCTGAAATCAGTAAAAACATATTTAAACCAACAACAGAAAGAACAAAAGCCCTCCCAGCGCTGACCCGGCGTCCCGGCCCGGCCCCTGCTTGCTCCGTTAGCGCAGACGACAGCTGTGGCCCCGAACCCAGCGGGTGTGTGTTCCCGTTGTTCCTCGGATCCCAGGGAAGAGCTGGTTTCCACCCGGCAGTGCGCTCAGTTCCCTTTAAGTAAAAAGTTTTCAGAACGACAGTGAGCCATCTTCCAGGAAAGTGGGCGCCGGGCGGCAGTGATTTCGGCTCCACCTTCCGAGGGCGCGGGTGGTGGCCTGAAGTCGGCAGCGCTGGCAGGTCCAGGTGGGTTAGTGGTCACGGGCATCTCGGTGCCGATGAGCCGTGAATTGCAAAGCATCATGGAGACCTGTGAACGGGTATTAACATGTACCATTAATGATGCGCGTTGATGATGACCATCAATCAATGTTAATTACTAACGTGTTACACGCAGTTGGGGATGTGACTTGAGGGTTACCAGGAATGACTGTGCTGGACGAAGGGTCCGTGGCCGGAGGACTGGAGAGCAGGGCGCGCACAGGGGCACCGCGAAGTTGTGGCTGAGGATGGGTGTGGAAGAGCCGGCCTGGATGCCCGGGTGCCCTGCGTGCTGGTGACTGGATGGAGGCTGGGGAGATGGAGAGCAGGTGGCAGATGATGAGGGACGTGGTCAGCGAGAGTGACTTCCGGGGCCATGGCCACAGGATGTGCCTGGCCTGCTGCCCGTGGGACCCTTATTGGGTCCCTCCCCAGGGCTGAGGTCGCTGTCCACGGGACCCTGGAGCCCAGCCAGGTGAGGGTCCTGGCAGCTCCGCCCCAGGCCTTTGCCTGCACACCTGGCTCCCCCTCGCATTGGCCTCTGCTCTCCTGGGACAAGGTTGCCTGAAGTCGCCAGCCTCGGTCTGTCTGTGAGAGAAAACCCTAAACCCACCCACCCCCTACTCCTCACGGCCGGTCTGTGCCCAGCTCCACTGCTGTGGCCCTCAGCCTGGCCACCTCCTGGGGCCCATCCTGCCAGGGAGAGTGGGCTGCCCATCTGGGCACAGGCTCCTGGGCACCTGCCTCTCCCCAGCCGGCCTTTGCCAGGACACCGGCAGTGAGGTGTGGGTTTGTAGGGAGACAACACCGGATTTCAGAGCAGAATTTGAAATGTCTTTCCTCCTGGCCCTAGCATGGCCACATGAGAGGTGGATGCCGTGGGAAGGCAGACCCAGAGGAGAGAAAGGGTGTCCAGGACAGGGTGATGGCTGGCATTTCTGGAGTCCTCAGTGGAGTTGAACGCCTTTTAATTTCTAATTAGTGTCCTGGTGCACGGATTTGTGCACATTGAAAGGAAATTAATTAGAAGGAATATTTTAACGTCACTCTTCGCCCTTTCTCTATAACAGAAGTGTCAACCAAATTCATGATCGACAATGACAGATCGGAACACGTGTGCAATTGGAGCCAGCGAGAGCTTTATATGTATCGTGCATGTGCGAGTCAACTTAGCCTTTTGTGTGTGTGTGTGTGTGTGTGTGTATAAAGCCCAGCGACTGGAATGGCAGAACGACCAGTGGCTATGACTGCACTGTGGCAGCCAACCAGCCTGATCTGGGCCCCAACCGCGCCCCCCCCCCCCATGCTAGCCTGGCCTCCGGTCAGCCCCCAACACCCCAAACAGGGGCAGGGCCAGCTGGCCAACCACCTGTAGCCCCTCCCCCCCCCGCTGGCCCGGCCTGATGGGCCCCCATTGGGGTGGACTGACCGGACCCCACCCATGCAGGAATTCATGCACTGGGCCTCAAGTATAGAATAAACTTGCTTAATTAGACCTGCTTTCTGATGCAGCTAAACTTTTTCCAGCCCAGTGAAGCACCCCAACTTCTCTTTCAGGTCATTGTCAGCAACACAGCAGGAAATATCAACACGAAGCAGATTGTTATTGTAGATCACGCAGGGAGAACAAAGGGTAAAATATCTAACTGCAGCAGTGTTTGACTATATCCTGCGCAGTGAGAAAACCTGAAGTCATTGTCAAGGTCCACCATTTCTTACTTCTGTTCAGTCGGATCAAGTTTCTAAGCTTTCTAAATCTCCGTTTTCTGGCTGATGAAAAGAAAATAGGATTCTACCAAATCTCCTATCTGCCGACTCCAGGACTTCTGTGAGGATCAAAGGAGATGAGGCAGGGAAAACGCTTCACAGGCATTTGGTTAAAGTGTAAAATGTCTGCACCTGGCTATAAAGCAAGTCGTGTTCCTGGGCTGCAGAAACTCCAAGGAAGCTAGTCGCTAGGGAGAGGAGGCCAGGTGTTGTTACGGGACGTCATTACCCGGCACCCACAGTGACCCTTCCGGGCTGGGCTGGGCTGGGGGCCGCATTTTGCGCCATGGGGTCTTGGCAGCATTGGCTGTGATTTGGTGGGGTATCGCTCCGGCGTGGTGGGGCCTGCATCCCACGTGGGGGAAGCCGAGTGTTGGTTTGTAGGCACCAGGTCCGTGGTGCCATTTGTTTTTAAATGGCCAGTGCGCGTCATGGCAGCTCCTGTGTTGAGTGTCTGCCCCTGGTGGTCAGTGTGCATCATAGCTACCGGTCGGATGGACACTTAGCCTTTTACGTATATAGGTTACTTGTTTGCTCTGTGGGGAGCAGCAATGCATGTGGATTTGCTTCCAGAGCAAGAGGGATTAAAGCGTCCAGGTTTGCATAATATTTTGTTATTGAGAGAAGCCAACGTTACCAGCCCTGGAAAGAGCGGGGGGGGGGGGGGGCTGCCTCTGATTGGCCCGGGAGGGAAATTAAACCCAGTGGCCCCAACTGTTACATGGAAATGGGGACGTTGTGGGGGCGGCACAGAGCCACCAGTGTTTCAGTAGCCACTGCTGTTCTCACCTTGTTAAAGGCGCGGAGATTGTTCATGGTGAGAGGAGAGAAGATGAAACTCACCTGCAGCTCTCGCGAGAGAACCTCCGTCCGCCCAGCAGGGCCGCGCTAATAATCAAGTCACGGCAGCTGCCGCGTCCGTCACGCTCGGCATGTTGGGAGGCCTCTTGGCACTCTGTCCCTCGGGTGTTTCCAGTGTTTTGCAGGAAGTGGCTTTGTGTCCCCGAGGAGGGCGCAGGCTGGTACAGCCACCAGTGGACCCGCGTGCACAGGGATCATGGAACCTGACAGCTCTCAGTCCTGGACGCCCGGGCCAGGCCCTGGACACAGCAGCAGACGCCGCATTGGGAGGAGTCGGCCGGTGGGGGCGGAACCTGGAGGCAGGGTCTGGGCTTGGCGTTTAGGGGCCACGGGCCACCGACAACCTCAGGGAGGTAACTCGCTCCCCGTGGCAACCTGCCGTCCTGGGGTGCCCCGTCGGGTGCTCTCCCGAAGCGTCAGGGCGTCACCCCTCGTGGGGCTGCTGTCCGAAGAGGTGGGTGGGTCTCATCCCCGTGTCACAGGTGAGCGGCCCCTGCAGCCAACAGGGCAACTAGTACGCTCCCTGCTGTCTGGACGCCCCCAGGCCCCATGGAGGAGGCTGGTGGCACCCTGAGCCCCACTTAACGAGGGGACACTGAGTTAGGGAGCGTGAGCTCCTAGGTGCCCAGCCGTAGGGGCTAAGTGGAGCCGGCAGGCTCAGGGCCGCTGGTGGGGGGCAGCTCCTCAGCCCGGACGGAGCCCTCTGGGTGCAGGGAGGGGGAAGACAGCAGGCAGGTGGGACGTGCTTCCTTACGAACAAAGCAGCCGCAGCCGGCTGGTCGGGCAGCTTCTATACGCGCTCACACCAAGAGGCCTCGTGCCGATTAGGGACGCCCGTGTCATGTTAACACACGTTAACACCAGCAGGTCCCGTGAGGGTGGGCCGCAGTGCCCACGGCGTGCACGCTTAGGGCAGGGGCCTTCCCTAGTGACACTGCTGTCCTCGCCTGCACGTGTGCCCCTGGGACCCGGGGCGCTCTGGTCAGGGCCCCACAGCAAGCCCTCCAGCAGCGTGGCCGCCTGCACGGCGACGCCCTCCCGCCTCAGCCCTGGTGTGTTCTCAGGTCGTGTCCACCCTCCCGGACCTCAGCTCTGTCCGGGCCCTGCAGGCCCTTCCTGACCGGCAGCCTCCGGTCCTCGGTCCTCCACACGCTGCCCTCAGCGGCCTCCTTCCCTCGTCTGTGTGGACGATCCCCACGTGTGCGCCACACGTGGCCCGCCTCAGGCTGCTCCCGGGCTGTCCCGAGGCTTCCAGGCCCACCTGGCCCCACCTTCACCTCCAGGCTGCTCCTCCTCCACCAGCTGCTCCGGCCGAAACTCCGGGGTCACCCTAGTCTCTTCTCCCCCCTCCATACCCAACACTCCCTCCAATGGCTCCTCCATCCCAGATAGTTCTTGAATTTTCCCATTTTCTCCATCTCTTTCCTCATCTCCTCCACCCCCCGCCCCCCGCCGGCCTCCACCCTTCAGCCCTGTAGTCAGCTCCCCACACGGAGGGGACAGCACCCACCTGCTCCCACCCTCCTGCCCTCGGGACCAGTGGCCACCAGAGCCCACCAGGTGCCGCCATGTGCCCGGCTCTCTCCTGGCCCCCTGCCCTGCCTTCCTGACCACCCCCTGCTCTGTGGGGGCAGCTTCAGCGTCTCCCCAGAGCGGCCTCTGAGGGCTCCTCCTGGCATGGACCTCCCACCACAGCCTGAAGCCTCCGGGTGCTTGTGGGTTACGGGGTCCCACCCAGTTGAACGTGGACCCTGGTGGGGACACCTTGCCTCGCATCACCCGTGACGTCACCCTGTCTTGGGTGGCCTGGGCCTCCCCGTGCGGGTGACAGGACTGGTCGGCCAGCTCATCTCCTGTGCGTGTGTAGCTCTGAGTGAACTGTATGTGTGTAACTGTGTGTGTATAAATGTGTGTGTATGTAGCTGTGTCTGTGTGTGTGTGTAGCTGTGTCTGTGTGTGAGTAGGTGTGTGCAGGTGTCAGGTGTGAGAGGTGTGTCTGTGTGTGAGTAGGTGTGTGCAGGTGTCAGGTGTGAGGGGTGTGTCTGTGTGAGTAGGTGTGTGCGGGTGTCAGGTGTGAGGGGTGTCTGTGTGAGTAGGTGTGTGCAGGTGTGAGGGGTGTGTCTGTGTGTGAGTAGGTGTGTGTGGGTGTCAGGTGTGAGGGGTGTGTCTGTGTGTGAGTAGGTGTGTGTGGGTGTCAGGTGTGAGGGGTGTGTCTGTGTGAGTAGGTGTGTGCAGGTGTCAGGTCTGAGGGGTGTGTCTGTGTGTGAGTAGGTGTGTGTGGGTGTCAGGTGTGAGGGGTGTGTCTGTGTGAGTAGGTGTGTGCGGGTGTCAGGTGTGAGGGGTGTGTCTGTGTGAGTAGGTGTGTGCGGGTGTCAGGTGTGAGGGGTGTGTCTGTGTGAGTAGGTGTGTGCGGGTGTCAGGTGTGAGGGGTGTGTCTGTGTGAGTAGGTGTGTGCGGGTGTCAGGTGTGAGGGGTGTGTCTGTGTGAGTAGGTGTGTGCGGGTGTCAGGTGTGAGGGGTGTGTCTGTGTGAGTAGGTGTGTGCGGGTGTCAGGTGTGAGGGGTGTGTCTGTGTGTGAGTAGGTGTGTGTGGGTGTCAGGTGTGAGGGGTGTGTCTGTGTGAGTAGGTGTGTGCGGGTGTCAGGTGTGAGGGGTGTGTCTGTGTGAGTAGGTGTGTGTGGGTGACCAGGTGTGAGGGGTGTGTCTGTGTGAGTAGGTGTGTGCGGGTGTCAGGTGTGAGGGGTGTGTCTGTGTGTGAGTAGGTGTGTGTGGGTGTCAGGTGTGAGGGGTGTGTCTGTGTGAGTAGGTGTGTGCGGGTGTCAGGTGTGAGGGGTGTGTCTGGGGCAGGAGGCACTGCTGGCAGGTGTGTGCACCAGCCGTTGAAGAAGCCGGTCCCTTTGTGGCTTGGCCTGGGGAGAGATTCTGCCCCAACATCTGAATGGGGAGGAGGGCGTGTCGGCATCGTTGTGAGGAACCCCAAACTTCCCAGGCAGAATGGGGGCCCTTGGCCGTGCCCAGGGCCGAGGCCGTGAGGTCTGCGTGGGGAGCAGAGGGTCGGGCAGCAGGTGACCCTGTGTCTTTGCTTCCCTGCAGCCATGAAGTCGGGGGGCACTCAGCTCAAGCTCATCATGACGTTCCAGAACTACGGGCAGGCCCTGTTCAAGCCCATGAAGTAAGTGCGGGCGCCGGCAGCAATGGGGCGCGGGTGGGAGGGGACACGAGGTGCGAAGGAGGTGTGGAGGGGGCACAGAGGGGGGCTGGGCTGGGCTAGTGAGGCCACAGGCACCAGGTTTGGTGGAAGGTGCAGTGTGTCCTCCCGTAGTGTTTTGGGGTGAACTCAGTGACTGCTTTCTCCCCGCTGCCTGCTGCCCCACCCTCATCCCTGTTACCCAGCGGGAAACGCACTGCTGCTCCGTCTGCCCCTCGGAGGGAGGACCCCACCCCCGCCTGGCTCAGGGTCTGCAGTCCCCGTGGGGCCGGGGTGGGCGTTTCGGGGTCTGCAGGCCTCGGGGTCTGTGTCCCAGCCGCTCAGCGCTGCCCCCGCCCCAAAGCAGCCAGATAAGCGGACGGGCCTGGCTGAGCTCCTGCAGCGCTTCAGCCGTAGCCCCGTGGGCGTGGCTTGTCCTGCTCTAGGAAACGGGAACACTGGTGAGACCCCGAGTGGCCCTGCAGACCCTGTGGCCCCCTGACCGCCCCAAGGGCACCCATTAAAAACGATTAAATCCACGATGAATAGTCTCTTCAATGAAAAACTTCCTTCTGTGGCCGTGTCCTCCTTGTACACTGTCGGCAGGATACTCTGAACTACTTGGATGAGGAGCGGTGGAGCCTGGGGTCCGGGACGTGTAGTTGGTGTGACACGTGGCTGACGTTAAAGCTTAAGGGATATACATACACGAGGAGTGAGGATACTTTTTCATTGATTTTTTTTAAAAAGCAGAAGGGAGGGGGGAGAGAGAGAAACATTGATGTGAGAGAATCACATTGCCTGGTTGCCTCCCACATGCACCCCAACTGGGGGGCGGGGACCGGACCTGCAACCCAGGTACATGCTTTGACCGGGAATCAAACCCAAGGCCCTCCAGTGCTCAGTTCAAAGCTCCAACCACTGAGCCATGCTGGCCAGGTGGATTATATATTTTTAACAGGCATTGAGAAGCATATAATTAACACGTTAGCCCAGGAGTTCCTGGATATTCAAGTAAGATTTTTTAACAGCTTTATCAAGATAATAGGGGCCCAGTGCACGAATTTGTGCACCTTGAAAGGCACTGTGGGCCTCAAGGCTGCGGTAGGCACAGGGGCAGGTCTCGGCCCATCCTCTGTGTCCCCACCCTGGTGCCCGGTCCCCTGTATGCCAGTAGCCCTGTCCCTGCCGCCGCTGCTCCCACAGGCTGACAGCACCAGCCCCGCTCGCACCCACTGATGGCGCAGAGTGATTGGGGCTGGAGCCAGCAGTGGCTGCTGCCCCGATCTCCCCTCAGGAGCAGGAGGAGGTGGAGAAGCCCGCAGGGGCGATCGGAACCAGCAGCCCCTGCTCACACTCACTGATGGTGCCAAGCGATCGGGACCGGCGCCGGGTGCTGGCAGCGGGTGCAAGCGCTGGGCGGGACCGCAGCTCACAGGAGCAAAGAATTTTCAGTAACCACCAGAGGCTCGCCCCAATGACAGCGACTGGCGCCCCGCTGTGGTCTGGTGCCCCACTCACCTGCTCCACCATCCCGCCACTGCCGATGCCCGCCATGTTCCATGCTCTGCCGTGCTGCCAATACCCGCCATATTCCACGTGTGACCCCTGGTGGTCAGCTCACGTTGTAGTGACCGGTTGTTCGGTTGTTCGGTTATTTTGCCGTCCAGTCTGTTTGCACATTAGGGTTTTATATAGATAGATAATTCACATATCACCCTCGTCACCCAGGTGAAGCCCATAGCATGTGCTGTTAGCATGCGCACCGAACTGCGTGTCCGCCACCAGGATCAGTTCTAGGACCTGCCCGTTATGCGGAGAGGCCGTGAACCCCAAGTCCTCACTCACTCACGGCCTCTAGGCTCTGCAACGTTGAGCAAAATGACACGTGAGGAAACGCCTCGCCGCAGGCTGTGGTGTGAACAGGAGTTAGTTCCTAGGGCAGCTCACCTGTGGGACGAGGGAGGACGGAGCAAAGCATTGTGAGGGGCCCTGTGACAGGTTGCTGCCCCCACTTCTCCTTGCCCTCCTCTGCCGGACGACCGCCGGCCCCCGTCGGTCTCCATGTGTCTCCATGTTCTGGGGCTTTCGAATGCATTGAATCGCGAAATGTGCTCTCTAGTGGCTTCTCCCCCTCAGCCTCACGTCCTCAAGGCTCATCGAGTTGTGACCGGTGCCAGGGCCTAGCTCCTATTTTTTAAAAATAATTTTATTGATCTCAGAGAGGAAGGAATGGAGAGGGAGAGACAGAAACATCCATGATGAGAGAGAATCATGGATCGGCTGCCTCCTGCGCACCCCACCCTGGGGATCGAGCCTGCAACCTGGGCATGTGCCCTGACCGGGAATTAAACGGTGACCTCCTGGTTCATAGGTCGATGCTCAACCACTAAGCATGCCGGCCGGGCCTGACGCCTTTTTAAGGTGGAACAACATTCCATCGTGTGGCTGGGTCACAGTTCATACATCTTCACGCAAGGGCATTTGGGCTGTTCCCACTTGTTGGCCTTAAGAATAATGCTGTTGGGAACATCCATGTACCAGGTTTGGGGTGGACGTGTGCTTTCTTTTCTTTTGGGTAAATGCCCAGGAATGCAAGCGCCGGGCATGTAATGACCACCTTGACCTGCTCGGGAACTGCCGGCTGCCTTCCACAGCAGTTACCCAGCCACAGCCTGCCGGCAGCCTCGCTCCATGAGACACTGGTGATTACCGAGCCCTGGATTCCCGCCATCCCGGAGGGCGGGGCGTCTGTGGACTGACTGGCGTCGACGTGCAGTGGCTTCCACGCCCGTGTTGCCGTCTCTGTCTTCTTTGCAGAAACGTCTATTCGGGTCTCTTGCCATTTCTTTAGTTGTTTTTGTTAAGCGGCTGTAAGAGTTCTTCATGTATTTCGGACACCTGTGTGGTGTCCATTCTAATTTTCAGGATGTCTAGTTTACCTATTGTTGTTGCTTGTGATTTTGGTGTAACATTTAACACACCAGTTCTGATATTGAAAAACAGATAGCGGTGCAGGCGCTGTGTGTAAACGTGTATCTGTAGGTAGTGGTGCAGGTGCCGTGTGTAAGCGTGTGTCTGTAGGTAGTAGTGCAGGTGCCGTGTGTAAGCGTGCATCTGTAGGTAGCGGTGCAGGTGCCGTGTGTAAACGTGTATCTGTAGGTAGCGGTGCAGGCGCCGTGTGTAAACGTGTATCTGTAGGTAGCGGTGCAGGTGCCGTGTGTAAGCGTGTATCTGTAGGTAGTGGTGCAGGCGCCGTGTGTAAACGTGTATCTGTAGGTAGCGGTGCAGGTGCCGTGTGTAAGCGTGTATCTGTAGGTAGCGGTGCAGGTGCCGTGTGTAAACATGTGTCTGTAGGTAGCGGTGCAGGTGCCGTGTGTAAACGTGTATCTGTAGGTAGCGGTGCAGGTGCCGTGTGTAAGTGTGTATCTGTAGGTAGCGGTGCAGGTGCCGTGTGTAAGCGTGTATCTGTAGGTAGTGGTGCAGGTGCCGTGTGTAAGCGTGTGTCTGTAGGTAGTGGTGCAGGTGCCGTGTGTAAGCGTGTATCTGTAGGTAGCGGTGCAGGTGCCGTGTGTAAGCGTGTATCTGTAGGTAGTGGTGCAGGTGCCGTGTGTAAACGTGTGTCTGTAGGTAGCGGTGCAGGTGCTGTGTGTAAACGTGTGTCTGTAGGTAGTGGTGCAGGTGCCGTGTGTAAACATGTGTCTGTAGGTAGCGGTGCAGGTGCCGTGTGTAAACGTGTATCTGCAGGTAGTGGTGCAGGTGCCGTGTGTAAGCGTGTGTCTGTAGGTAGCGGTGCAGGCGACTGTGTGGCTTACCTTCGGTGTGGTGTCCCCGCCGAGTGCGCAGGCCTGGCAGCCTTTCTGTGGCCTTGGGTCCATGCCTTCTGCGTGCTGACACGTGCTGGCAGCCGGTGGCCGCAGAGGGCACATGGCTGCCCCCAGCGCCTGCCCCTCCTTCCCTCCTTTTCCTTCCAAAACTCAGGCCGCTCTGCTGGTTGTGACACGGCATACACACCACCCCTCGAAGCTGTTTCCTGTCTCCATGTTGTTGTCAGGACTGGGCGGCGGCTGCTCCGGGCGTAGCGGGTGGCGGGGGCTGGTGGCTCTTCCTCGCATCAAGTCACTTGACCTTTCCGATCACAGGGCAGGCTTTACTACCCACTCTCCTGCCCTCTCCTTCCAGGAGGAGACACGGATCAGAGGGTTACATAAACAAGGAGTGGGCGCAGACCAGGGCTTGGGCCCTCACCTGGCACAGGGGCCCTAAATATTCCGATTGTCTCCTGTTTGCTGTGTTTATGGTGCACCGGGCGGGGCCCCGGCCCAGCGTGACCGGTCCACCTTGACGTGGTTCCCTGCCAGGCCAGGCCCCGGCCCAGTGGCTGAGGCTGCGATTCCGCCGGGTGACCTGTGCCCAGAGCTTCCCCACAGCCATCTGCTCTTTCCTTTTGCAAAGACTAGAAGTATGTGTTTGTGCGTGTGTTTGTGCGTGTGTGTGTGCATGTGTGTGTACGTGTGTGTGTGTGTGTGTGTGTGTCTCAGAGATGAACCATCTCTCTGGCAGCTGTTTGGAGGCCCGTCCCTCGGGCACAGATACATAAGTGGCTGCAGAAACCTTGCGGGGAAGGTGCTTCTAAATCAGAAATTCGAGCCCCTCCTGCTCTGACCAGTGTGGCCGCCAGGCACCAGCGCACACAGCGAAGCGGAGGTGCAGGCGGAGAGCGGGCAGCGGGCAACCCTGGACGCTGGGTCTGGTCCTGTGCTCACCGTGCGGGCGCTCGGGGCTCAGGGAGTGGGTGGACAGACGGTGGCATGAGGGAAAGCAGGACCTCGGGTGAGGCTGCCCGGGGCCGGGCGAGGAGGAAGGCTCTCTGGGTGCTCAGCGACCCCGGGAGGCCGTGGAGCTGGTGTTGCCGAGTGGGTAGGAGTTGTCTCCGGGCGGGAAGGCTTCTGGCACAGGATCCACACAGGAAGCCGTGGGGCAATGCGGGTTTGAGGGCCCGTGGTGGCGCCGTTAGGAGTGGGTACGTATTCGAGTTGTTCTGACAAATAATTTGTTTCTCTGCTCTGCTGCCCTCACTCAGCCCAGAGGCAAACACATTGCCCAACAGCCCGTCGCAGGGTGTGGAGCCCGCGGAGGCCTGGGCCTGGCCAGAGGTGGACAAGGACCCTTTTGTGTCCACACTCACCTCGGGCCGGCCTCCAAGCCCCCCACCCCGCCTCACTCGGGAGCTCAGCATCCTCCGTGTAGCCCGTGCCAGGTTCCTCGGCCAGACCTCATGCGCCCATAGGAAGCTGCCCGAGCCGTGCCCTCCCCCCACCCCCCCGGGCTGGCAGTGCTTGGGTCAGAGCTGCGGGCCCGGCCGAGGTGGGCCTCCCCTTACAGATCCTGGCACGCGGGTTCGTCCCTCCCCGGCACCCCCGTGGGCCCCGCCTGGCATGGTCATCAGTGCCCACTCAGACCTGGCGTGACATCAAGTACTCAGCAGTGACCAGGCCCCAGGAGGAGCTTCCGTTCTGCAGGGAGTCGGCAGCCACGCACACAGATAAACACACACGTTTCAGAGGCTGAGTCCCTGGAGGGGATTCAGGCAGAGGTGCCCTGGGGCCGGACAAGGCCTCTGGCTGGGCCCCACGTCCTGGAGAGGAGGGAGGGAGTGGCCACGTGGAGCCCCGCCCAGGCCTGGGCAGACAGGAGTTGGCCCATCTGAGCAGATGCCTCGCTGCGCAGGCTCACTCACCTCCAGGCTCCCAGCTGTGGGACACGGCTTGTCTCCACGTTCATGGGTCATTTTTACAGAAGAAACTGGACTTTTACATCGAGAAACAAATCAATGGCCCGTCACAGCCTTGGACAGCGACTCCTGAGCCTCCCCGCACTCAGCAGCAGGATGGCGCTGGCCGATGGCCCTCGTGCCCCTCTCCCTGCCTGGCCGTCCGCCCTGAGTCCACCATCGTGAGGACCAGCTGCACGTGGAGGAGCTCGAGGAGGCGCGAGCGGGAGCAGCATCCTCGGGGCAGAGTGGGGCTCGTCGGCTTCGCGGGCGGGGCTGCTGCTGGAGGACAGCATGGAGGAGCCTTCGTGGGGGGTTTGTGGAGAAGGGTCGTCTCCCCTTCACGCCTGGGGCCACTGCAGACCTTCCCTGGGATCCAGGTGCCCCCCCTTCAGCACGCAGCTTGCTCTGCCCCGCCAGCTGAACTCTCAGCACCGCCCACCCAGAGGAGGTGCATTCATGGAGGGGCTGAGGAGCAGGACTGCAAGGTGCCCACTCGGGCGTGGTGGGCGAGGTGGGTGAGATGGGCGTGGTGGGTGTAGGCTCGATGGATGGGGCAGCAGGGTCTCTGACTCCTCATGGCCACCTGGGGAGTGGCTTGGCGGCTTCACTGAGCTGCGTGATGCCAGTGCCAGCCGTGTGCATGGCCCTGTTCATGTACCTGCAGCCAAACAGCATTACCCAGGCCGACCACAGGAGTTACCCATCCCCACCTGCTCCCACATGGCAGTGGGAATCCCCTGTGTAACAGGGTCAAAGGGAAAGGGGATTATTAATGACTAGAGGCCCGGTGCATGAAATTCGTGCATGGGTAGGGTCCCTGGGCCTGGCCGTCAATCAGGGCCGATCGGGGGGCTTCCTTCACTCCGCGCTGCCCCCTGGTGGTCAGTGCACATCATAGCGAGTGGTTGAACTCCTGGTCGAACTCCCGAGGGGACACTTCCTACTAGCCTTTTACATATATAGATTCATAACAGCTGCAGAGACCCAGGCAGGGGTGAAAGGGGTGCACGCTTAGTGAGGCCCTCGAGAGGCAGTTCTGGGACCACCCCTCCCCCATTGAGCAGATGGGGGAGCTGAGTCTGGGCAGGGTCGCCTCGCAGGGCCCAGGCCTCTAGCGTCCCCACCCTGATCCAGCCGCCCCCTCGCTCACCGTGGCAAATGCTTCCCTGGGGGCTCTGGAAAAGATGATGCCCTTTGTGTAAAGTCAAAGCTAGCAGGTCATTTTCCCCAAAGCCACTCCTGACAGCAGAACCGGGCGAGTCTTTCTGTAACTCGCTGGTTATTGCCGTCTAGGGGTGCCTGCTCCTTGTGGGCCGTCCCTCTAGTTGTCATGAACGGGAGGGAAGATGAAAAGGCAGGGAAGGAACTAGGGCCTTCATTTCCGGGTACGGGGAGATGGCGTTTCTTTCAGGGGCAGTGTGATCAGGCCCCCAGGTGTGATCAGGCCCCCAGGTGTGATCAGGCCCCCAGGTGTGATCAAGCCCTGCAGGTGTGATCAGGCCCCCAGGTGTGATCAGGCCCCCAGGTGTGATCAGGCCCCCAGGTGTGATCAAGCCCTGCAGGTGTGATCAGGCCCCCAGGTGTGATCAGGCCCCCAGGTGTGATCAGGCCCCCAGGTGTGATCAAGCCCCGAAGGTGTGAAGCCCCAGGGACACCTTGCAGACAAGAGCTCCTGGAACAGCCTGGAGAACGGCTGCCTGCAGCGCCCCCTGAGGGGTTTTCCCTCTGGAGGGAACGGCAGCCATCCTGACGCTGAGTCCCGTCCTCAGTGGGAAGACTTGGAGCAGCGTGGTTCTTATTACGTTTAAATAAAACGATGCACCGAGGGCTTCAGTGCAGGACAGCCTGGCCCCTGTGCCTCAGGCCTCTGGGGAAGGCGCACTCACTTGCCCTTTAACTTCATTCCTGAGTCACGCCCATGAGACCCGGGGGAGCCGGCAGAGGGAGCTGGAAACAGGGCCTTGTCGGGCCCTCTGGCTGGCCGTCTCCCTGCCTGTGGGGTGGGGCCACGTCACGGTGGCGAGGACTCAGGAGGGAAGTCACGGAACTGCTCAGTGGGCACTCCGCTCCTGGTAGGAGCCCGGTAATGTCGGCTTTTGTTCCTCACAGGCCTTGGGAACACGCTGCCAGTTTCCTCTGTTTTGCTTTATTTTTGTTAATCCTCACCCGAGGATGTTTTCCCATTGATTTTTAGAAAGAGTGGAAAGGAGGGGGAGAGACAGAAAGAAACATCAATGTGAGAGAGACACATCGATGGGTTGCCTCCCACATGCACCCCAATCAGGGTGGGGATCAAGCCTGCATCCAAGGTACATGCCCTTGACCAGAATCGAACCCAAGACCCTTCAGTCCCCAGGCCGATGCTCTAAACCACGGAGCAACCTGCCAGGGCCATTTCCTCTGTTTTTAACCCAAACGTGAGTTCTCAGTTTTGCACAGATTCAAGGACATTGAGATGTTGACAGTAACGGTGGGGACTCTAGGGGGCTGTCCCTCTAAAGGGAGGGGCTGCGGGGGGCTGACACATGGAAGGTTGAGGAGTCTGGTGAGTGCGGGGCCTAGACGCTGGATGGGTCTCGCTGGAATGGGGCTCTGCGGTGACCGTCCTCCCTCGGAGCCCCGTCGTTCACGGGGTCCCCCCACAGAGCAGGGCCTCTCTCGGACACGGGACTGATCCTGCAGCCAGACCCCAGGCCCTTCCTGTGCCCCCTGAGCCTGGGCACCCAACCTGGCGGCCGGCACTTCAGGCCGCGCACGCTCAGCTCTGGGCCGTGGAGCCTGTGCGGCTCAGAGACTTTAGGACCCTCAGCTGCAGCGTCTGACCCTGGAGGGTTCAGAGGAGGAGCGCAGACTTGGGTCAGAGACACCTGTTCCTACCCGGAACCTGCATGTCCATCCTCTGGTCCTGCAAACACGTCTTCCTCTTTCTCCACCTCCGACCTCCGTGTCAGTAAGGCGGGGGCCAGGGTCAGAGCCGGAGGGCCCCAGGCCTGATCGTGCAGCCAGGGATGGCCCAGCATACCAGGTGCTGCCTCTTTGGCTTCTGTGGAAACAGGTACTTTCCCACAAGACCCTGTCGTTTCTTAGACGTGATGCGTTTCCTGTGAGGTGGCGTGCCCAGAGCTGGAGGAAACAGACCGAGGGCACACCCTTCCCCAGGCTGCCTCAGGCACCAGCCTTGTGGCATCGTCAGCAGCCACAGGGAACCAGCAGCGAGTCTTTGGCACAAAGGGCAGCTCCCTCCCTGTCGTCGAGGGAGGACGCCGACTTGGGGCACCGGCTCCTGGGTGCTGCTCCAGGAAGTGCTTGTCCAGCCTCTGGTCTCCCCGCTCCGTCGGGCAGGTGCCAGCTCGGAGCTCTGCCGACCCCGGTGCCCGACAGCATCTCCCACGTGTCCATCCCCACGTCCCCAGGGAGAAGCCCAGCCCGGGTGGGCCACGCCCTGCACCTGTCCTCCGCACCTGGGCACACCTTTAGCCAGGACACCTGGAGGAAGGAGAGGTTGCCAGGTGACCGGGATCAGCCAAGTCCAGTCTCCTGCCTGGGGCAGTGGGTTCAGTACTTTTCCAAAGTGTTTTCCCCCAACGGCGGAGTCAGCGTCAGCACCGCCTGTTCTGCAGGGCGGCCCGGGAGGTGGCGGGGGTGCGGATTCCCCCGTGTCCCCGTGCGTCCCTGCTCGGCAGCGTGGCCCTGAGCAGAGCCAGCCTGGCCCTGCGGCAAACACGCGGCCGAGGCCCTGAGTTCCCGGGCGTGGACGGACCGTAGGGACAGCTGCCGGGAGCTGAGCAGAGGGCGCATGGAGGCCAACACTGGTGGGTGCCGCTCCGGGGGGCCTGCTCCTTCCTTCCTTCTGTCCCTGCAGGACACGCTCGCAGGTGTGCACGACCCTTGTCAGCCCCCCTCACTGGGCCTTACAAATCAGTCCCGGCCTTTCCTCCTTGCTCCTCCCTGAGTGAGTGTGTACATGTAGGGGCGGGGAGGAGGGTGTGGGGGTAACCGACTCAGGACAGGAAGGGCCGTACCAGCCAGCCACCCCCCAGAGCCCTGCCTGAGCATCTCGTGAGGATGGAGGTGAGAGATGACATGTTTTGCAGCTGGGAAATGGGGTGAAGAAGGTAGGGGCGCTCACCCAGCTCTCCTTGCTGGAAGCAGGCCTGCCCACCCCGGGCCTCTGCTCTCACCCATGGGTGTCTGCCAAAACGAAGGAGGGCGGCTGACACCAGGGTCCAACCTGTGTGCGTCCTCCCCTTGGGTGTTCCTCAGTGCCCAGCTCAGCTCTGGGGGCCTCACAGGTTAAATTGGGTCCCTGTCCCAAGGAGCTCCCAGTCTGGAGGAGCCTTCAAACCACTCACAAGCCACCTACGGGGGTGGGGGTGTGCTCAGCAAGCAGGGAACCAAAAGCCTCTCAGGGCCTCTGGAGTGGAGGCAGACAAAAAAGCATTCATGGCCACTTCTTTGCACTTCCGGGGCCATTCGGGGAAGGGGCATCGGGAAGCCAGAACAGCCTGGCCTGTGTAGCCTCGGGGCTGGGGACAGAGCTGCCTTTCTGTGAACTGCCCAGGACGGAAGGAAGCCCCGAGGCAGGAGGAGGGAGGGAACCAGGAACTTTCCTGGAACCTGGTCACAGGCTGTAAGAAGTGGCTGTACACTTCCCAGAGCAACAGGGCTCAGAGCCACCTGCCATCCAGGTGTGTGACCTACTCAGAGGTGAGGGAGGCAGGAACAAAGGTCAAAGCATTGCCAGATAGAAATGCTCACTTTTTAGCATCACAGGTATGCCACTGCACATCAGGCAATAAGAGGTCAATGTGTGTTAGGGACAATGGCCATGGAGGTAATGGTGGTGGTGATAGCAATGGTGGTGACTATGATGATGATGGTAATGATGATGATGGTGACGGTGATGATGGTGGTGATGACGATGATGGTGATGGTGATGATGGTGATAGTGATGGTGGTGGTGATGATGGTGGTGATAGTGATGGTGGTGACGATGATGATGATGGTAATGATGATGATGGTGATGATGGTGATAGTGATGGTGGTGGTGATGATGGTGGTGATAGTGATGGTGGTGACGATGGTGATGGTAATGATGATGGTGATGATGGTGATAGTGATGGTGGTGGTGATGATGGTGGTGATAGTGATGGTGGTGACGATGATGATGATGGTAATGATGATGATGGTGACGGTGGTGATAGTGATGGTGGTGACGATGGTGATGGTAATGATGATGATGTTGGTGGTGATAGTGACGGTGGTGGTGATAGTGATGGTGGTGATGATGGTGGTAATGGTGGAAATTGAAGAAATAACAGTGAAAAGAGCTGGACATTGCAAATAGGCTTATGCCTCTTCCCTGTGCTTCTTCCATCAGCCCCTCCTCTGTCTATCTGCTTACTACACACCTGTTCTACAGCAGGTGCTTGGCTGGGCACTCCTGCCCCGGCGGTCCAAGCAGTGGTCTAGTGCCATGGTGCCAAGCTCCTCAGGGGAGAAGCCTTCTCGCTGGCTGCCAGGAAGGCACCTGGGGCCAAGGCAGGGCTGAGGGGGTGCAGGGCACAGCACAGGCAACGTGTAGAGATGGGCAAGGCTGCTGAGGATTCGTGACACCAGAGCTGCAGGGTGGGGGGAGAAGGGCAGGGCTGGGGGGTCACCAGGAGTTTCTGACAGTCCTGGGTCGGGGAGGGGCCAAGGAGCCGGGTGAGGAGGAGTAAGGGTGGGGAGGCCCGGCCCCAGAGCCCGGTTAGACCGTAGAGCCGCACGCGTCCTTCCCCCGGAAGGTTTTCTCAGTGCAAGCCCTTTCTGTTTGTCCCCTTTTCTCCAGGCAAACGAGAGAGCAGGAGACACCCCCTGACTTTTTTTATTTCTCGGACTACGAGAGGCACAACGCGGAGATCGCTGCCTTCCACCTGGACAGGTGAGCTGACCCACCTGCGGCTCCACAGAGGCCGGGTGGCGGGGTCTGAGGGCCGAGCTCGAGCTGGACCCTTCAATCTAGCCGCTCCCTGCGGTGGGGCCCGGGGCTACCCCGCGTACAGAGGGGAGCCCGGCGCTGTGGGCATCCGATTTGCTCACGCTCAGAACCACTCCTCTCCCAGGAGAGCGTACTCCCTGCCCTCAGGTCACAGCCCAGGTGGACGCGCCTGCTTCCCACACCTAGAACAGCGCTGGTCTGGTGCCATGGTGCCAAGCTCCTCGGGGAGCGGGGAGACAGTGGGCACCGGGAAGAGGGAAGAGGGAGGGGGAGGGGCGCCGAGAGCTGGGGGAGGGGCGCCGAGAGCTGGGTGTTGCGCAGGGAATTGCAGGTGTGCATCACTCTGGGAGGTGAGGATGGGCCAAGGGACCACGTCTCACAGACCACCCCCCACGTGGCCACCTGTCCTGGGGGCAGCCTCCTCTGCAGAATGGGTTCCTCTTTGGGCTCCACGTGGCCCCTGGCTGCGGGGAGGTGGGCAGGCGGCCGATGTAGGACCATGTGGGATGGACGGTCAGCACCCCCAGGGACAATTCGTGCGCCTGGCTTTGGGGTCAGCCCCAGGGCCCAGAGGATTGGCCCCCCTCAGTCCTCTGGAGCCCCAGCATGTGTGTGCCCTGGGCCCACAGCGTGACGTTACTCAGGCTGGTGACAATGCAGAGTCCCCTGCAGACCAGACGGAAACCAGGGCCCGAGGCAGAGACAGACATATTTCCTCGGTGCCACCTGGGGCAGCCATAGGGGCTCAGATAACACCCCCCATGCCCTTCCCGGCAGGATCCTGGACTTCCGCCGCGTCCCCCCCGTGGCCGGCAGGATGGTCAACATGACCAGGGAGATCCGGGACGTCACGCGGGACAAGAAGCTGTGGCGAACCTTCTTCATCTCCCCAGGTAAGTGCGCCCGGGAAGCCCCCTGCTGGCTGCACGGGGACGGGGGCTCCGTGACCTGTGAGGGGTTGTATCGAGGACGGTCTCCAGCCGGCAGTTCCCTCTGACCCCGCCTGTGCCCTCCCACGTGCTTTCCTGTTCCGTCAGTCCCCTGGGCGGGCATAGAGGTGACATCTACCACCTGCTTTGTTCAAAGGCAAAAGGAATCCATTTTGGAAAAGCCCCAGGCTCCCGGAATCTCCTCCCAGTAGTGCAGCCAGGGTCCAGGCCGGGCCACACCTGGGACCACCTCTCCCCGCTGCCCAGGCTGTGTGGCTGCTCCTGGCCACTTTGTGCAACTTTCATTGCGATGTTTCTAGTGACATGTATTTTAAAGTTTCAAAACTTAAGGCAGTAACACCAGTTCCATGTGGCGCCCCCTAGTTCAGCCGTCGGCATCATCCTTCCCCGGCGGCCGTGGTCTCGGTTCCGTCGGCCTCTCACCTCAGTGCACCTGAGAGATTGTCTCGGTCCGCAGAGCAGGGTCAGAGGGGCCGAGAACGTGCCGTGGGGTCGGGTTCTGGCTCCCACGTTTCTACACACCCCAGGCCCCTGAGTGTTTCTCCACAAAGTGATGAGTCATGAGCACGGGCCCCTGAGTGAATACACAGGCCAGTGGGCGCGGTCGGCGTTATCAGAGACGCGACGCCGAGGGCTGTGGCAGCGAGTGGGTCTGGGCAACAGGCCAAGTGCAGTTTCTAAATTACTCGTCTTTACTGAGACACTAGAGGCCCGGTGCACGGATCCATGCACTGCTGGGGTCCCTCGGCCTGGCCTGCGCCCTCTCGCAATCCAGGATCCCTCTGGTGATGTCGGATTGCCCATTTTGGCCTGGTCCCTGCAGGCCAATCTGAGAGACCCCACCAAATCCGTGCACCAGGCCTCTAGTATGCATATAGATCTTTAGTTAATCTCTTCCCCTCTCCCCCCTCCCCCTTGCCCTCTGAGATTCATCAGTTTGTTCCTTGTTTCCATGCCTGTGTGTTGAGTGTCTGCCCCCTGGTGGTCAGTGCGCGTCATAGCTACCAGTTGAACGGTCGCTTAGGCTTTTATTTTAATTTTTTAAAATATATATTTTATTGATTTTTTACAGAGAGGAAGGGAGAGGGATAGAGAGCTAGAAACATCGATGAGAGAGAAGCATCCATCAGCTGCCTCCTGCACCCCCCCCCACGGGGGATGTGCCCGCAACCAAGGTACATGCCCTTGACCGGAATTGAACCTGGGACCCTTCAGTCCACAGGCCGATGCTCTATCCACTGAGCCAAACTGGTTAGGGCTAGGCTTTTATATATATAGACGATTCATATGTCGTAAACTTCACCATTTTGAAGTGCACCATTCAGAGGTTTTTAAAACATCTCACTGTGTTGTACACCATCCCCACAATCCAATTCCAGACCGTTTCCCTCCCTCAGAAGGAAGCCCTGCCTGTTAGCAGTCACCCCAGTTGTCCCCTCCCCCCAGTCCCTGGCTCCATCAGTATTTCTGTCTGGATCTGCCTGTCCTGGACGTTTCACATAAATAGAGTCACACAATGTGCGGCCCCTTTGGGTCTGACTTCGCTTGCTGGGCACCATGCTTTCAAGTTCATTCACGTGTAGTGAGTGTGTGAGCCTCACTCCTTATAGGGTCACCTGGTGCACTGACTAGGATGTCCACAGACTCCGGTCCCTTAGTGGTGAGGGTGCATGGAGGAACCTGGATTCAGATCCTCACTCACACGCACAGCTGCGTGGCCTCAGCATGTGGTGCGGGTGAGAGGTCACCTGCTGCTCCGTGGTGCGGGTGTGAGGTCATGTGGTGCGGGTGTGAGGGCATGTGGTGCGGGTGTGAGGTCATGTGGTGCAGGTGTGAGGTCATGTGGTGTGGGTGTGAGGTCGCCTGCTGCTCCGTGGTATGGGTGTGAGGTCATGTGGTGTGGGTGTGAGGTCGCCTGCTGCTCCGTGGTATGGGTGTGAGGTCATGTGGTGTGGATGTGAGGTCGCCTGGTGCTCCGTGGTGCAGGTGTGAGGTCATGTGGTGTGGATGTGAGGTCGCCTGGTGCTCTGTGGTGCAGGTGTGAGGTCATGTGGTGCGGGTGTGAGGTCATGTGGTGCGGGTGTGAGGTCATGTGGTGCGGGTGTGAGGTCGCCTGCTGCTCCGTGGTGCAGGTGTGAGGTCATGTGGTGCGGGTGTGAGGGCACCTGTTGCCCTGTGGTGTGGATGGACCACCTGTGTGTATCGTTCATCACTTGATGGACGTGTGGTGTGCTTCCAGTCTTCCACTGCTGGGAACAGAGCTGCCATGGACGTCAGCTGCATGCTGTGTGCACACCTGTGTTCACTTCTCGGGGCGTGTGCATGGGGGTGGCAATGCTGGGCCCGGTGGGCACTCTGTGTCTAACGTTTTGCGGAAACATCCTACTGCGTTCCCAGCGGCTGCTCCGTTTCATGTTGCCACCAGCGCTGTGTTAGGTTCTAACGTCTCCACGTCCCAAGGACGCCCGCTGTCTGTTCTGATGATCATGACGATCGCGTGGGTGTGAAGTGGGCCTCGCTGCGGAGTGGACTTGATTGGTTTCTCTAGTGGCTGATGTTGAGATCCTTTCCCGTCCTCGCGGGCCGTCTGTAGGTCTTCTTTGGAGAAACATCCACTGAACTCCTTTGTCCATTGATTAATTGGGTTATTTATCTTTTTAACGTTGAGCTGCAAGAGTTGTTTGTATGTGATAAATACTAGGTCCTGATCAGGTATGTGGTTTGCAAACATTCTCCCCACTCCGTGGATTGTCTCTTCACGTTCTCAATAGTACGAATGCCTTTTTTAAGCTGTTGAACATGGACTCCAGGATTCCCATTCACTCCAGTCCCTTAATGTTGAGGGTGAGCAGAAAGAACCTGGGTTCAGATCCTAACTCACACCCACAGCTGTGTGGCCTCGGGCAGGTGTGCTGCCCTCTCTGGGCCTCCCCTTTCTGTAACCTGGGGTTGGAGGGTTTGCTGAGATGCATCTGAGAGTGCGGGGAAGGAAGGCCCCGGCTCCGAGGACCCACTAACCAGCCACGCTCTCTGCCGCCAGCCAACAACGTCTGCTTCTACGGGGAGTGCTCCTACTACTGCTCCACGGAGCACGCCCTGTGCGGGAAGCCGGACCAGATCGAGGGCTCGCTGGCGGCCTTCCTGCCGGACCTGTCCCTGGCCAAGAGGAAGACGTGGCGGAACCCGTGGCGACGCTCGTACCACAAACGCAAGAAGGCGGAGTGAGTGTGGGCTGAGCGTGGCCACGGCAGCCCCAGGCCAGGCCCCGACGGTCCGGGGGTCAGGGAGGGCTTGCTTCTCTCCACTGGCAGCAGGAAGACGAGCTCAGAGGGGCCCGGGGCCTCGCCCATGGCCTCATGGGTGTGAGAGGCCCTGCCCCATGTGTGACGGCCACCACGTGACTGGCGGTCGGGAGGGGCGTTCTTACGCTGAGAATTAGATGTGGCCTCCAAGGGGTGCTGCCTGTCCCCTGGGGCTCTGGAACCACGGCCCCTCAGTGTCCAGACACGCGTCCGTCCCTCCCGCCCCGTTGTCCCTCCTGCTGGAGAAACACCCCGTCCTCTTAGCCACCGAGGCCTGTGAGTGAGGTGCCCGGCCTCTTTCTAAGAGTGGCCTCCAGAAGCCTGGCACCAGGGCTGAGGTGGCCTCCAGGGTGGCCAATCCAGGGCGGGAGGCGTGGCTTCATCACCTCCCGGGCTGTCCGCCTGCGAGGCAGCCTCAGCCTCCGTGGGTGTGTCAGTGCGAAGACGCTGAGTTTTATAGTGACAGACACCGTTTCTGCAAGCCCAGCCCTCGGTGGGAGCCGCTGCCCCGAGCCGGGCCGCCGCTCACACGGGCTCCCTGCAGGTGGGAAGTGGACCCCGACTACTGCAACGCGGTGAAGCAGACACCCCCGTACGACAGCAGCCACCGCATCCTGGACATCATGGACATGACCATCTTCGACTTCCTCATGGGTGCGTCCCGCGGGCTGTTCGTCCGGCCCTGGTGCCACGCGGCCCAGAGCTGCAGGCCAGGCCGCAGTTTGAAGAGGCCCGAGTCCCTGCTTTAGCTCGTGATCAGGGCGTGGGGTCATCTTGGGGGCGAAGGCAGCCGCCTCGGAGCCGCGGCGGACGTGACCCCGGTTGCTCTTCTCCGCAGGGAACATGGATCGCCATCACTACGAGACTTTCGAGAAGTTTGGGAACGACACCTTCATCATCCACCTGGACAACGGGAGAGGGTGAGCCTGGGCGCCCCGCCTCCCGGAGCCCCGCCTCCCGGAGCCCCGCCTCCCGGAGCCCCGCCCCCGGAGCCCCGCCCCCGGAGCCCCGCCCCCCGGAGCCCCGCCTCCCGGAGCCCCGCCTCAGGGCCATCCCCAAGGCCCCCTGTGTGATGAGGGCCCCGTGAGCAGGAGGGTGCATGACGTCATGGTATCTCACCTACTTCTCAATGAGCTGGGCTCTGCTCTACCACATGTTGTCCTGGGGAAACTGAGGCCCAAAGAGATTGCTGGCCACGGAGGCAGGGCTGTGAGGAGCAGGCCGGGCGTCTGCCCTGCACGTAGGAACCGGGGGCAGCAGGCAGGACATCGGCTCTCCCGGTCGGGGCCATGAGGGGCAGTCCCTGGTGCACGGGGAAGGGGTGTGCATGTGGGGACCCCATTTCAGATGGCTAAGGCTGTGGGTGCCTGATGCCTCAGAGCAGTCAGCTTTGGGCACCTGGAGGTTCACAGATGGGGCCATGCGTTCCCAGCTGTAAGAGGTGCTGCTGTGCGGACCCGGCTGATCCCCGACGCTGTCCACTCAGCCTGCCTAGGACCTTGGGGCTCGCAGCCCAGAACGCAGGCACCTGCCGCCCCAGGCTCTGCGTCAGCTCACCCCAGCTCCTGTCCCTGTGGCTGCCGGGGCCGCAGGCTCTGCACACGGGGCTCCTGCGCCCACCCCTGGACAATCTGCTTTCCTTCCTGCAGGTTTGGAAAATACTCCCATGACGAGCTTTCCATTCTGGTGCCTTTACAACAGTGCTGCAGGTACTGCCCTCCGCCCTGCTCAGCCAGGTGTGCTGAGCCGAGTGGAGACTCTGTCCCCGCTTCCCCAGCGTCTGCCTGGGTGACGGGTGCCTGGGGGCCCACAGGACCACCCATCTCCTGGTTGTGCCTCTGAGAGGCAGGGCCACGCGCTGAGGGCTGGGAGGCCCTTGCCCTCGGCCGTCCCCACCTGAGGTCTCCCTCCTCCCACAGGATCCGGAAGTCCACCTACCTGCGGCTGCAGCTGCTGGCCAAGGAGGAGTACAAGCTGAGCCTGCTGATGGCTGAGTCCCTGCGGCAGGACCGGGTGGCACCTGTGCTGTTCCAGCCGCACCTGCAGGCCCTGGACCGGCGGCTGCGCCTGGTGCTGCAGGCCGTGGGCGCCTGCGTGGAGAAGGACGGGCTGGGCCCCGTGGTGCAGGACGACCTGGACCCCCTGGACCCTGGGCACAGAGGCTCCACTGACAGGTAGTGACCACAGCGCCGGCTGGTGCCGGGGACGGACACGACTCCCGAGCTGACTCGGCCGTGGGGTCCTCCGGCCGCGGGTTCTCCGGCCGTGGGTCCGCAGGACACGTTCCATTCGCTTTCAAAACGAAGCGGCTGTGGAGGGAGCACGCGGCTGACGGACAGAGGCGGCCTGGCGGCAGGCGACCACCCTTTTGTACGGAAGGGAGCCTTTACGTGCTGTTTTGTATTTATACTCAGACGATATTGTATATAAACAGAGACCAGACCCCAGATTCACGGGAGAGCCACCCTCCGCCAGGCTCCCCGCCAAGGCTCTCGCGCTCTGGACTTAACTTAAAACAAAAACTCTCCTTCCCCCCCTTCCCGGCCGCACTGGGAGGCCCTCTGCGACCCCGGCTCCTGAGGCCAGCAGTACTCGCGTGGATGGACGGACACTCACATGTTCTCAGTGACGAAATGACCAGCTATTGTTTCTCAGCGCCGCCCTCCAGTGCCGGGACCTTCCGGGAGGCGGCCGAGGGCGCAGCTCAGCTTCGATGGAGGCTCGTGTGAACGTGTCGCCCGGGCCTACCCCCGGTGCATTGTTGTGGAATAGTTGCAATGTGATACAAGTGCAATAAAGATACAGCAAACGTGTGTTGGGGCCCAGGTCCCTCTCACCCTGAACCCAGCTGCCCGCCCTCCAGAGAAGCAAGTCCTGGCGCTGGGCAGGGCCTCAGCCCTGGCTTCCCAAGTGTCCACCTGGCCAAGCACCTGGGCTGGCAGGAGGGGCCCAGAGTAACGCCTGAGCTCTCTCCCAGGGCAGGGTGGGCGGGTGGGCATGGGGGCTGCCCCTGCCCCACGCCTGGGCGGGCCCGCGCTGAGTGGTGGACATTCTCCCAAGCACAGGCCGGCCACAGAAGGTGGCATCGGGTGGGCAAGTGTGTACCCAGTGGATCAGGGACAGTGGTGGCCGCAGGAAGGATGGCCCAAGAGATCCAGGCCCCCAACCAAACGCTTCCCTCACCTGCTGGCCACGGGACACCTGGCCGCAGCGAGCCCTGCCTGGGCGGCTCCAGGCTCATTCCAACGGTCGCCAAAGCACCCCCCTGCCCGGGGGTCAGGTGGGCCTCGGGGTTAGAGTCCCCGGGGCAGTCTGGAAGTCCTAGCCCCTCCCGCCTTTTGCTTCCTCCCCACCCCCTGCAGCCCGGCCCCAAGCGTTTCTGCTCTGAGCCGAGCCACAAGGTCAGCATTAGTTTCCTCACTTTACAGACGGGGAAACGGGGGCTCAGGAGGGTCGGGTTACTCTGCGTGAAGGTCAGTTTAGGATCCCTGCGACCCGGGGCTGAGCTCCAACGGCAGCCTCACCCACACAGCAGAGCCGACGAGCACCAGGCTGGGAAGTGTCCAAAGGGCGTGGATGGCGTGATGCGTGTGGATGGCGTGATCTGTGTGGATGGCGTGATGTGTGTGGATGGCGTGTGTGATCAGTGGCCCCAGAGCCTGTCCCCGCGTCTTCCTGCCCAGCCGAGCACTTGCCTCCTTTGCACCAGCCCCCCAGGGGGAGCGGCCCCGTCTCTCCAGGTCCCCTTCTCCTGTTTCGCTGCAGGAACGGGGATGAGGTGGAGGAGCAGGTCTGCTGTCCATGGTTCCATCTGGAATGTTAAGACGTTAAACTGTGTTCCTTTGTATCAAATTCAAAATGCAGTCAGAGCTGCTGGTGGTCAGAGTGAGTGGCGGGCCTCCGGGCGGGGTCAGCCGTGCGGCCAGGATGCATGGCCTCCCGCCGGCTTGGGGTCTAGGCTATCAAGGCACCCTCCGGCCATGTTCTCCTGGAATTGCGTGGCCGGTGGACTTGCTACCCTGTTGTGCCCATTTTACAGCTGTCTAAACCGAGGCTCTGACTAGTGTGGACTTCCCTGAGCTCAGCACGGGGAATGGCGTTTGGGACCTGTCTCTGCCTGACAGCTGGATGGCATGAGTCGCGTCACACTGATCCCCTTTCCATCTTCAAATTCAAGAGCCCACTCCACATGGCAGCCCAAGAACGCCAGCCCAGGGCGCCCAGCCTCCCACCCGGGACTCCTGTGGACCGTGTGGAGGAGAGACGGAGGGGAGGGCACGTGAACCTGGGCTGAGGGGGTCGAACTAGATGAAGAAAAGGACTTTCAAATTCCTCGTGGTGAACGCACGCTTCCCTGCGAGAGCTGAGCAGCCTGCTTTGTCCACAATTAGGGCAGCATCTAGCCAGAGGGCCCGGGGAGACACATGGGTAAGAATTCAAACATCGTTACGTAAGTCACCCCACAGGGAGAAATGAAACCAACCCCCTCTCTTGGTCGGCTTGGGTCTCACTTTGGAGAATCAAGAACCCAGCAGAGCCCGGCCCGCGTGGCTCAGCGGTGGAGCATCAACCTAGGAACCAGGAGGTTACAGGTTCGATTCCGGTCAGGACACCTGCCCAGGTTGCAGTCGTGATCCCCAGTGGGGGGCGTGCAGGAAGCAGCCGATCCATGATTCTCTTTCATCATGGATGTTTCTACCTCTCACCCCCTCTCCTCTCTGAAATCAATAAAAAATATATTAAATAAAAAAAGAGGCCAGCAGAGGGGGGGTGGCTCTGAGGGCAGCTAGAATGAACAGTAACTCAAGGTGACCCCTGCGTGACCCCTCCCTGTGGGCTGTGGGCACAGGATATGTGAGGGGCTGTGGGAACGCACCTCCAGTCCCAGCCCTCATCCAGAAGTCTGAGATGGACGAGGACCCAGGTCGCCCACCGCGGCTGCAGACAATGGCCACCTCGGGCGGTGGACAGCTGGGCCCTCCCCGGCACCCACGCGTATCTGCCTCGCAGTGACCTGGGAGGAAGGTAAATTCACAGACTCCTGGGGCCAGTCCCCCAAAGTGCAGGCCACACAGGTGAAGGACCCAGGGGCCTTTGCCGGGCTCCCAGCCACCCCCTGGGGTGCTGCCTTGCCTAAGGGGTGCCCAGCTGCCACTGGAGCAGCTCCCTTCAGCCTGCCCACCGCCTGCCCTCAGCCTGCCCACCGCCTGCACGCCCACCACCTGCCCTCAGCCTGCATGCCCACCGCCTGCCCTCAGCCTGCCCACCGCCTGCATGCCCACCTCCTGCCCACCGCCTGCCCTCAACCTGCATGCCCACCGCCTGCCCACAGCCTGCATGCCCACCGCGTGCCCACAGCCTGCACGCCCACCACGTGCCCACCGCCTGCCCTCAGCCTGCACGCCCACCGCCTGCCCACCGCCTGCCTACAGCCTGCACGCCCACCACCTGGCCACCGCCTGCCCACAGCCTGCATGCCCACCGCCTGCCCACCGCCTGCCTACAGCCTGCATGCCCACCGCCTGCCCACAGCCTGCATGCCCACCGCGTGCCCACCGCCTGCCCTCAACCTGCATGCCCACCGCCTGCCCACAGCCTGCATGCCCACCGCGTGCCCACCGCCTGCCCTCAGCCTGCATGCCCACCGCCTGCCCCCTACAGCCCTGCCCACGCCCACCAGCCTGGCCCACCGCCTGCCCACAGCCTGCACGCCCACCGCCTGCCCACCGCCTGCCCTCAGCCTGCACGCCCACCGCCTGCCCACCGCCTGCCCTCAGCCTGCCCATGCCCACCGCCTGCCCTCAGCCTGCCCACAGCCTGCCCTCCACCGCCTGCACGCCCACCGCCTGCACGCCCACCACCTGCCCTCAGCCTGCCCACAGCCTGCCCTCCACCGCCTGCACACCCACTGCCTGCACGCCCACCGCCTGCCCACCGCCTGCCTACAGCCTGCACGCCCACCGCCTGCCCACTGCCTGCCCACAGCCTGCACGCCCACCGCCTGCACGCCCACCGCCTGCCCACAACCTGCCCTCAGCCTTCCCTCAGCCTGCACGCCCACTGCCTGCCCACCGCCTGCCCTCAGCCTGCCCAGCTGCATCGGCCACACCCCCACCCAGGGGCCTAGAACCTTTGCTGTGGGTGGCGGGGAGGCCTGGTTGTGGGTGAGGGAGGAAAGCAGACCTCAGGCCTCTGTTGGGAGAACAGAGGGACAAGCCCCCCCATGTGTGCTGGGGGGTTCCCATATGCACAGAGGGGACTTGCATTTGGAAGGAGGGGTCTGTGGGCTGAGAGAACTGCCAGCAGGGCCCAGGCCTCTGGGAACTGGGCTCAGTGTCCATCTCATCTCAGCGGGGGAGATGGAGGGGGAGGGGCGGAGAAGCTCCCGGCCTGCAGCTCTAATGGGGTGAGTAGGGAGAAGCCATGACAGCAGCGGGGGAGGGGCCTCAGGGCCAGCTGCGTCCCTGTCGCTGTGGGGTCCGGCAGCGTGGGGTGCACACCAGAGCCAGCCCAGGTCGGGGCAGGTTGCTGTGGGGTTCCAGTCAGCCTCGCCCAGGGCCCACAGGGGCCCAACTCTGCCGTCCCCAGCTACACTGGCCAGAGGTGCCCTGTAGTCACCCTGCGCGGGAGGCCACACTGAGGGAGCTACCCACGCCCAGTCCCCTGGCGCCACCTGGAGGAGAGCCTGGGAAGGCAGGGCAGGGAGGCCGCAGCTGGGCCCCTGCTTGCCGGGCACGGGGGGGGGGGGGGGGGTGTCCACAGCCAGGATGTCAGAGCACAGAGGATGCAAGGACCCTCAGCCGTGGGCAGAGGGGCCCCCAGGCTGCCCCCAGCAGGTCCCGCCAGCCCCCAGCTGCCATCCTGCCTTCCAGGGTTGGCTCAGGTGGCCCCCAGGGCTCTTGCTGTACCGCCGAGTGTGTCCGTAGTGGTGGCAGGTGAAGCCGCCAAGCAATAGAAAATATGACAGAAATCACAGTGAATTCACAGGTCGCTTCATTACACGAGACGTACCCTGTCCTTATGCATCCAGACTCCACTGTCCTATCCCCAGAGGTCACACTGTTCTAATTCAGGGCGGCGTCTCCCAGATCTTTTCTAGGGGGTAAAGGTCCGTCCAGTAACCTGGCTTTGCAGATACGAGGTGTGACGCTGAGCAGTCTGCTCACCTGGAGGTGCCGGTGGGTCGCGTGGGTTCATGTGCGGTAAGAACTCAGAGCAGCCCGGTGGCATGGCTCCATGGTCGAACCAGGACCCAGGAACCAGGTCAGGGTTCGATTCCTGGTCAGGGCACAGGCCTGAGGGGCTGTGGGAACGCACCTTCATTCCCAGCCCTGGGTTGCGGGCTCAATCCCCAGTGGGGGGCGTGCAGGAGGCAGCAATCAATGATTCTCTCTCATCATTGATGTTTCTCTCTCTCCCTCTCCCTTCCTCTCTGAAATTAATTTAAAAAGTATATTTAAAATCAATAAAAACATATTTTAAAAAACAACTCAGAGCAGAGCTGACACGGGAATTGCTCAGGAAACGTGCCGTGCACGTCCTGGGCACTTGCATGGGCTTCGGGACCCCGACGTTTGCCCTCCTTCTCATGCGGGGCCGGCAGGTAAGCTCAGCTGGCTGCCTGCGACTCTGTCCTCCTCTGAGGGGCTCTGTCTTTGTTGAGCTCAAATAAACGGCTCTTCCTCTTGGTGGGTTTGGAAGCAGCTGGCAGGTGACCCAGGAGCCCCCAGACGCCAGGCCCAGGTGTAGAGGCAGTTCCCAGGGGTCAGCCCGACGGGACAACGGAAGGCCCTGCACCCGCTGAAGGACCAGCTGCCTGTGCCACAGACTCCGGCAGAACCAGTCGCCTTGGTACAAGCAGCAGGATCCGCCAGGGCTGTCACGAAGTGCATCGTGGGGTTTGGGACCTGGTTCCCGCACAGACAGCTGGCAGCTGGGAGGCCAGCACCTCTGGTCTCCTGCTGTTTCTACTTCAGTGTTTTTCACTGGGGGGGGGGGGGGGGGGCAGGGGAGCGGTTGGTAATGAGAGCTCAGCTCCTAGTCAGAGCTGACCGCCTGCAGCTGTGGGCCAGGCTTGGGTTCCGTCTCGGTGCCTTAGGGGCCGGTGCACGGCCTTGACGCGGGAGGTGGGCCCCCACACGGGGGACGGGACAAGCACGGTGCAGAAGGTGCCTGCGGCCGAAACCGGTGTGGCTCAGTGGATAGAGCGTCGGCCTGCAGACTCAAGGGTCCCAGGTTCGATTCCGGTCAAGGGCATGTACCTTGGTTGCGGGCACATCCCCAGTAGGGGGTGTGCAAGAGGCAGCTGATCGATGTTTCTCTCTCATCGATGTTTCTAATTCTCTGTCCCTCTCCCTTCCTCTCTGTAAAAAAATCAATAAAATATATTTTTTAAAAAAAAGAAAGAAAAAGAAAGTGCCTGCGCTCAGGGGCGGCTTTACCTGGAGTGGGGGGAGCCAACTTGGATTCCCCCCCCCCCCACAAGGTCTGGTCTGGGTGGGTCCCAGGAGGCACTGCCAGGACCTGGGAGCCTGGGTAGGGTAGCAAGTGCCGCTGCCTCTCCAGGGGCTGGTGTCCTGACCTCACTACTTTACACCAGAGCACGCGGCCACGGGTGCTGGCGGGTGGGGACAGGCCTGTGCTGCCGTCTCCTTGGCTCTGCCTGACCCTGGGCTCCCAGGAAGCTCGCCTCCGCTCAGAGGGAGGAAGCAGAGGAAGAGGAGGGGGAGGGCTGGCAGGTGAGTGGCTGTGGCATCACCATTCGGCAAAGAAAACCCCAGCGGAGGGGAGGTGATGGGGTCCTGTCCCTCAGACGCTCAGGGGTGACTCGGCGCCCGCCCGTGTGAGCGACACCCCCGCAGCCTCGGCACCTGGGGTTCTGCTCTGGAAGGGGCGGGGTTTTTATTTTATTTAGTTGCTTTTTAAACGATTTCAAATCTGTTTTTATTGATTTTGGAGAGAGAGGAAAGGAGAGGAGAGAGAGAAAGATGGATGACAGACAAACACCCATCGGCTGCCTCCTGCACGCCCCATGGGGATGGAGCCCACACCCCGGCCTGTGCCCTGACTGGTGCACGAGATGACACCCAGCCACTGAGCTCGCAGGGTTTTTAAGTTGAGGTTTAAATTGTGAGATGTTTGTAGATGCCGCGCTGTTGTAACCAATAAAACACAGAGACCCCATGGACCCGTTACCGTTTCCCAACTGACGTCTTGCCAACCCCAGTGCGATGCCAACCAGCCCAGGGGCCTGCCCACCTTCCGCACCCAGGGCAGCACCGGGTGCTCTGGGGGCACCGGTCGTTCTGAGCTAAGGGTGCTGTGTCCAAGGGAGAACTTTCCGGAGAATTCTACCCAGGCTTCCTGGCCTCAGGCAGATTCACAGACACACTCAGAGCACTGCAGACTCTCCGTGGAAATGCCTTTGGGGGGCACAGCCAGGGTGAGGCAAGGCCCCGCTCCCCCAGCCAGGGTGGGGTCCCACCTGACTTCCCACCACATGTCCTGCACCCCTGCCTTCGCACACACCTGGACCGGGCGTTGGCACCAGGGAGGGGCAGCGGTTGGTGGAGTGGCTGCCCAGGCACACGGGAGCGGGGTACAGCGCAGACCCAGCCACGGGGCTGAGCCGGGCCTGGGGGTCCCTAGAGCAGGCACCCTCCGGGCAGTAAGAGACAGCGTGGGGGGACACAGGGCTGGGGGAGGCCCACATGTGTCTGAACAGGCTCTGATCCAGGCAGGGGCACACCTGCGGGGCGCCCTTCCCACCTGGACCCGCTGCTCCAGCTGAGAGGGGCCGAGACTGGCGGGGAGGGCGGCAGGCGCCCTGGCTGTGGCCTGGCAGTCGAGGGTCCACTCCGGGAAGACCCACGCGTCCCCAGGCGCCCAGGGCACGGGGACAAAGGAGCTGCCGGGAGACATCCGCTGGCGCAGGGAGCGGGGAGGACCAGCCCCGGACTCCGGGGCCGCGCAGGGCGGGAAGCGCAATGGCACGGAGGGGAGGCCGCGGTGCGCACCCCGCCCCGCCCGCCCCGCCCGTGGGACCACCCAGCGCCCACCCTGCCTCTCTCTGCCCAGTCAGCGGGTCACGGAGAGCCCCGCTCGCTCCCCCGCGCCGGGATTGGACGCCAGAGAACGGGGTGGGGACGGGTGGGGACCCCAGGAGCCCAGATCCCAGCTCTGGCGGAGAGCACCCCGCAGTGCAGAGCTGCCGTCGGCGCCGCCCGCCAGGACGTGCGCACAGACCTGAGCCGGCGCGGGGAGGCGGCGCCAGGATGTTCGACAGCTCGCAGTACCCGTACAACTGCTTCAACGACGACGCCGACGACGGCCCGGCCGGCAGCGCGGACCAGGAGAAGCGGCTCACGCGGCCCGCGTACAGGTGACCCCGGGTCGGAGGGGGCGCGGGGACGCGGACAGTCAGGACCTGCCGCCAGGACCTGCCCGGCGACGGAAGAGCTTCCTCTCCGGGGGGCGGGGGCTCAGAGAAGAGACGCTCCCGTCCCCACCTTTTCTCCCAACTTCCCAGGCCCCCGGAGGGAGCCTCTGGGGTCGGGACAAAGCGGGGAGCAGGGAGCCCCAGGGATCACTCCCCCCGCCCCAGCCCTCAGCGCCCTCCCCTTCCACCCGGGCGCGGGGAAGGACCGGCGCGGTGGCCTCTGGAGGGGACCCGCGCCCAGAGGCGCTGCCTGGGGGCCCCTCCTGCGCCCCGCGGGCCTGACGCGCCCCGTTTGCAGCTACATCGCGCTGATCGCCATGGCCATTCAGCAGAGCCCGGCGGGCAGGGTGACCCTGTCGGGCATCTACGACTTCATCATGCGCCGGTTCCCCTTCTACCGCGCCAACCAGCGCGCCTGGCAGAACTCCATCCGCCACAACCTGTCGCTCAACAGCTGCTTCGTCAAGGTGGGTCCCCGGTCCCCGCCCGCCCCTTCCACCCCCTGAGCGCCCGCCCCCGTCACCGCCACCCCAGTCCCCTGAGCGCCCCCTGAGCCCCTGTGTCCGCCCCCCGCCCCGTCCTCGCCCCCTCAGAGCGCCCCCCTCGCAGGCTCGGGGACACCTGGGCCAGGTCTGATGGGGGGGGGGGAGCGGCAGCAAACGGGGCTCCCCCACCTGCTGATGGGCGACACCCCCCTCCAGGGACAGGGACGTGCCCTGCGCCCTAAGGGCGCCCAGAGGCGGCGGGAGGGGGGCACGAGCCGGCCCGCGCTGAGCCTCCGCCGCCGCGCAGGTGCCGCGGGCCGAGGGCCGCGGGAAGGGCAGCTACTGGACGCTCGCGGGCGGCTGCGCGTCGCTGCGGGACCTGTTCGAGGACGGCAACTACCGGCGGCGGCGCCGGCGGCGCGGGGCCACGCGCGAGGGGTCGCGGGGGGCGCGCGCGGGGGGCGCGGAGGGGCCGCAGGGGCCGTCCTGCGCCCCCAGGTCCCCCGCCCCCCGCAGGGAGTCCCCGCCCCCCGCCGGCCCCGCCCCGGGGAAGGCGCCGCAGCAGGACATCAAGTTCAGCATCGACTACATCCTCTCCTCCCCCGACCGCTTCCTCGGGCCCGGGTCGCCCCGCGGCGGGCAGGGGGCCCCGCCCACGAGCCTCCCCTGTTGGACCCTGTGAGGGGGCGAGGCTGCTCGCTCCCCGCGGGGCTGGCCCGTCCACCTGGCGTCTTCGGGGTGATTTCAGTCCCACGTGAAGCCGAGAAGCGAGGCTCTGCCGGCACCTTGCAAACCTGCAGACGCGCTGGGTCTGAGAGGAGCCTGGGTTGGAGGGAGGCTGACCTGGGGCCGGTGCGCATGGCATGGCGGTCGCCCTCCCGTCCGTCCGTCCGCACAGGGAATGGGAACAGCCCTGGGTCCGCTCACTCAGTCACCGGTGGCCACACCGTGAGAGTCAGGGAGCATCTAATGGGCCTGCCTGCGGCCGGGTTCTGGCCGTGCCCTGTGAGGGACGGACACACCTTCGGTTGTGGGCAGGGTATCTGATGACTCTAGGACGTTCCATGCACTTTTTACAGGAAAGACAGAAGGGAGCGGGGAGGGAGGGAGAAACAGGGGTCCAAGTCCCGGACAACGTGGAGGCAAAGCTCACTTTCCTGATTCTTCTGAGAGGAGTTAGTGCCCATTCAGTCAGGTGCCATCCACCCGTGACGTCATAGCCGGTGGTGACATCATAGCTGGTGGTGACATCATAGCCGGCGGTTCCATCATAGCCGGCGGAGACAGAGCCCCCTCCACTGTGCGGTGTGCACCATTCCGAGCACCGGAGGTGGGCACACCACCTTTGTAAATGTAAATTATTTAATCACTGTGCAGAGAGGGACATTTAAAAAACCACAGTCGTGTACAGTGAACCTGTTTGAACAATCTTACCCTTTTTCACCAGCCCATTTTGCAGTTGATTGCTATCTGTGGCTTAATTTGAACACGAGTGTGGATGGCACCTAATCTGATTCACTCAATGACGATGATTGGCTAATTTTGTAAACGCAAACACACCCAGGAGGCGGGGAATTTGTGGTTGCTTCTGGAACTCTGGAAGGCGGCTGAGAGTAAATGAAGGCACCCGCCCCACTTCCTCCTGGTCAGAGCCTGGTTTCCTTAAGTCGAGGACTCGCCCCCTCCCTGTAAACAGAGCCTCCCGGTGCCCCTTTAATTGTTCCGGGAGAGAGGCCGGCTGCTCCATGGTGACGGCCCATACCCCCCGCCAGCACCCCTCGGACACCCGGCCCTGCCAGCTGCAGCATCCGCCCGCCCGGCTGGTCTGCACACCAGCCTGGGAGGCCAGGCTCACTCTCGTCCCCCGTCTAGAGCAGCGGCTGGGCCAGGTGCAGGCGTGTGCACCTGTGTGTGCGTGTGCCTCGGAGGTGTGTGTTGTGTGACTGTCCGCATTCGTCTTATTTATATCCCTTGTTGGCTGTGCAAAAAGCATTGTTTTAAACTATACCAGATATAATCTGGATGGTGACATGAAGCAGGCTGTACATAAATACGTGTACCTGGGTGGTGACATGTTTCAGGTTATGCTGTACATACGTGTATGTGGGTGGTGAACACAGCACATTGTGCTGTACATACATGTACATGGATGGTGACATGAAGCAGGCATAGGTATTATGGCATCTGGAGCCTCTGAAGATCTATTTTTCTGCTACCAACCGAGCAAATAAAATTTGCGTTTTTCTCCCGGGTTCTTGCTCTGTTCCTGTGCTTTGTTGGTGAGGGAAGCCTTTGCCTGGAAGAGACCATCTCTGGAGGCCTGGCCTGGGGAGGAGCTGGGTGCTGCTGGGCACCTCTGCCCGCCCGTTCCTGGGCACACGACCCCGGCTGCCCGGAGCAGGGGCGGCCCCAGCGGCGGGATCCGTGCACTACAAGGTGTAACATTTGTTTTGCGGAGGATATCAATCATGTTTGTAAAAGCGAAGGGACATTTTCAATTTGCCAGCGCGTGGTATCCTGCGACTTCGGAAGGGCTCCCAGCCCCGAGAGTGAGTGGCATTTAATACCAAACAACACCACGGCGAGGGCTGCCTCTGACCTATTCAAATGTCGCCGCCGCCATGCCGACGTGCCGGCATAATTATAATTAAGTAGTTTATGCCTCTCTTGCAAATCCGCTGATTGATCACCGATATGTACATTATGCCACGTTACCCGGAGCAGGTGTCTGCCACTCACGGTCATGGATCACCAGGTTTCCATTAGCAAAGTCGGAGGCGCTGCGAGCGGGAGTTACTGGAGACGCGTGCAGGTTCCTGCGTGCGGAGCAAAGTTTTTGGGTCCGGGACCTGGAGACAGTGGGGTGTCCCTCCTCTGGAGCTGGGGCTGCAGGGCCAGGTAGGACCTATCCCTCCTGGGAAGGCAGGGGGACCCGCCCCAGGTGCAGGGGCAGGGCCGAGGGTCCATAGCGTGGGCAGGTGTGTGAGTGTGCAGCAGCCTCGGGTGGGGCTCACCTCCTCCCTAGACCCTGGGGCTCCCCAGGGAGGCCTCCCTCAGCCACAGCCCCCGGTTGGACACTTCCCGCCACACCGAGCTGCTGTCCTGGCCCATCTCCCTAGGCAGCAGAGAGACCTCATTTTTCTCCAAGTTCCTTCCTCCCCCGCCCCTTTTCTTGTTTTATAAATATATATATACTAGAGGCCCGGTGCACGAAATTCATGCACGGGTAAGGTCCCTAGGCCTGGCTGGCGGTCAGGGCTGATCTGGGAGGAGACCGACGCGGTGATCAGGGGGCCCCACTGGCATCTGCCTTGGCTGACCTAGCACTGCCTGCTCGCCAGCCCCGCCCCCCTCCACTGCCGCCTCCGGTTGCCTCCCTCTGCAGGGTGACCGGCAGGGCAATCAGGGGGCCCCCAATGGCACCTGCCTTGGCCGGCCTGGGGCCTGCAGGCTGGGGGCAGCTCCTGCATTGAGCATCTGCCCCCTGGTGGTCAGTGTGCATCATAGCAACCAGTTGTTCTGTCGTTCAGTCGATTTGCATATTAGGCTTTTATTTTATAGGATATATATATTTTTAAATATATTTTTTATTGATTTCAGAGAGGAAGGGGGGAGAGAGAGAGAGAGAGAGAGAGAGAGAGAGAGAGAGAGAGAGAGAAACATCCATGATGAGAGAGAATCACTAATTGCTGCCTCCTGCACGCTCCACTCTGGGGATTGACCCACAACCCGGGCATGTGCCCTGACCAGGAATCGAACTGTGACCTCCTGGTTCCTGGGTCTTTCCTCCCTTAATTGAGCGAATTGAGGCTGTTTCTTCACTCCATCAGCAGACATCTGATTGTTTATTGCCAAATGGCTAACATCCCTAGTCCGCACCCAACACTGCACACACTTCCTCCTGTGAGCAGACATAATGGCGCTGGGTGCCATTATGAACCAGAGGCCCCGACTGTGTCCTAGCCACCTGCACGGGAAGTCACCACTGAGTGACTCGGACTTTCTCACCCCATGCCGCCAGGAGCAGGCCCTGCCCAGGTGCTGAAGGGGCAGCTCACTGTGGGCATAGCAGCCAGCTGGACTGGGCTTGGGCAGGGCCCTCTGGGACCAGCAGGGGTAGCCATGCCACCGGAAAGGGCATTTGGGGGGAGGGCAGTGAGAGGAACTCCTGAGGTGGGGAGGAATGGGGGAGGGGTTTGCAGAAAAGAGCGAAGCCAGTGTGGCTGGCAGGAGGTGCAGGAAGGAGCCCCTGAGTCCAGCCAAACACCCCATTTCTTTAACCTTTGACATGCATCTCCTGCAGGACAATCACCTCCCACAACCTGGGCACTTTACCTTGGTTAATGTGGCCTCCATGCCAGCTGACTTACCTGAGCTCACACACCATACAGTAGCTGTGGCCACCACTTGACCCCTGAGCGCCAGGGACCCCTAATCCTGGAACCGGATGAGGATGCGGACCCCATGCAGCCTAATGCCTTCAGTGGCCTTTTGGGGTCCACACTGCCCCCCTGGGACCAGAGGAAGCAGGGAAGGGGAAGTGCACACAGTCCATACCTGCAATGTGATTCTGTGTTCAGCCACACGAATGATTCATAAACATTTGCAAAACCATGTGCTTTCGCCTGTTAAAAATACCAGTGCGCTGCATGTAAATGGGCCTCCTCCGTGGCTTTGCTGGAGAGACGGGTCCTCCCACCCATGGGCGCAGCTTGTCAGGGCTGCTGCCCAAATTAGCGTCCCCGTGCGCTCTGTGCGATTGACTTCTGCCGCTCCTGGTGCCGTGGGGCCCAGGGTCCAAATAGGATGCTCACTCGGCTGGAACCTGCACTGAGACTTGTAATCAACAGCCGTGCGGGCCATGCCGTTCCCAGACAGAAAAGGAAACTGGGTGGGAACGTATGAACTTTGTTCAGCTCCCCTCTGTGCCCTGTGGGGATGCAGCATTGCCGACGGGCACCGTGGACGGGCACCAGGAGGGGCACCAGGGAGGGGTGTGGGATGGCGAATTCTCCCGCACCCGCCGAGGAGGGGACAGAGGCTGGTCCCTGGGTGGTCACCACGGAGGTGCCACCCCGGGTTGTGGGTCGGGTGTCACACAGCTGTTTCCATCCACCTGCTCACCACATGCACCCCTCGTCCCAGGGGACCGGCTGGCACCCTCTGCATCCCCCACAGCGAGTTCTCCGAACCGGGCCTCACCCTCCAAACCTAGTTGGCTCCCAGGCTCCAGCCTGACAGCAGGAAAGCGGGTCTGGTCCGGGGACACCACGTTCTGGTCCGAGTTTGGGGCGAGAAGAAGAATGTCAGACCTGCTCTGTCTTTTTATTTCCAAGGCCTGGTGCACGGATTCATGTACCGGTGGGGTCCCTCGGTCCAATGGTCACTTGGGCTTCTATAATAATAAAAGGGTAATATGCTAATTAGACCTGACGTCTTCTGGACGTCCTTCCTGACCAAGCCGGGGCCGGAGGGAAGCAGCCCGGGTCCCGGATGCCGGAGGGAAGCTGGTGCCGGCAGCCAGGCGAAGGAAGGCCTACTCTTGCACATATTTTCGTGCACCGGGCCTCTAGTTTACATATATATAGATTAGTTAATCCTCACCCGAGGACATGTTTCCATTGATTTTAGAGAGAGAGGAAGGGGAGGAGAGAGAGACATCAGAATCGGCTCAGCCTCACAGAGGTCTCCTCAGCTTCCATGCCAGGTCCATCCAGGCCTCCCTGGTGCCCACGCTCCTAGGAGGGGCCACAACAGGCTCCAGCACTGGGCGGGACGCCGCGTCGCCCAGGATACAGATGCACCAGGCTGCGTGGCTGGGTGGCTAAGGTACCCCCACGACTACCCCAGGGGCAGGCGTGGGGTCCGTGTCCTGCACCCAGGGTAAGTGTGTCCTGGACACACCCCGAGAAGTCCGGGCCCGGAGCAGAATGTTCCAGGCACCACGAGGGCCACGTGTGTCTTTTGTTCCTGAGGCGATGGGAACTGTTTCCTGTTTAATTCACTGACTGGGCCAGGTGTTGGCCAGGAACTGGCTGCTGAGTCTCAGCCCAGGGGAGGTGACAGGCGGGCGTAGGGACCCCAGCTTCATCTGCAGGGCTGACAGCCTCTCTGCCAGGGGTGGTCTGGGCCCAGGATGGGGGTTGAGCCAGGCCCAGGAGCCAAGCACCCCCAAACTGTCCTCCCGCTGGGCGTGGAAGTCTCCCTCTCCCTGCCTAGGGGTTGCCCCTCTAGGGATCCCATTACCAGGGGACCCCATTACCTAGCCCTGGAACCAGGGGACCCCATTACCCAGTCCTCAAACAGGGGACCCCACTACCTAGTCCTGGAACTGGGGGACCCCACTACCTAGTCCTGGAACAGGGGGACCCCATTATCTAGTCCTGGGCTGGGGGACCCCACTATCCAGTCATGGAATGGGGCATCCCACTATCCAGTCATGGAATGGGGGACCGCACTATCCAGGCATGGAACAGGGGACCCCACTACTCAGTCCTAACATGGAGAAACCCCATTACCCAGTCCTGGAATGGAGGAACCCCATTACCCAGTCCTGGAATGGAGGGACCCCACTACCCAGTCCTGGAATGGAGGGACCCCATTACCCAGTCCTGGAATGGGGGGACCCCATTACCCAGTCCTGGAATGGAGGGACCCCATTACCCAGTCCTGGAATGGAGGGACCCCAGACCTGCCCACAGCACTCACTTAGGAGGAATCTCAGCCCTGCACTGGCCTGTGGAAAAGCTTGGGCAGGTGAAGCCACACCAGCGTGTCCCCGTCCCTCAACGCAAACATCTTTCCGGTCCTTTCGGTGCCAGGAAATGCATGCACCTGGGAGCTCCCAGGTGGACCGCCTCCTGGGGCCGGTGGCAGGGTGCTCGGGGTCCCCACGGAGAGCCCCTTTCGAGGAGGGGCCGAGGGAAGCAGCCAGCCCGGGAGGGAAAGCTTCCTCCGTAAATCAAAGGGAAATGTCAAATGCCTGTTCTCGTGATTGCGAGGTAATTAGGGGCAGGGCGACCGGTCGTCCAGCAAACGTCTGATTCTAACGTCGACGCAGACTCGTTTTCTGATGTCGGCAAGGAGAGCCCCAGGGAGCCAGCCTGGCTCTGGTCCCACAGGGACACACGGGCCCGGGACCCGAGATCCACACCAGGCGGCCACCCGGGGAGTGAGTGCGTCTCTAGTAACATGTGCCCGACGTCCACGTTCCTTGGCTCACGGCGCAGAGCCGAGGGCTGGGCCGTGGCCGTGGGTCAGAGACCCCGCATCTGAGCCAGCGCCCGGCCTGGTGGTGCCCTGCCTCACGGTTTCCGCCTTCTCAGGAAACGGGAACATGGGCTCCTACTCACGCATGCTAGGCGTTTCCGAACAGGTGCCCGCTCAGTCACGGAATCTGTGAGGGATCGGGGTGTCCACAGGAGTGGGGACCTGTCCTCGGGGCAGGTGCAGCGGGGGGGGGGGGGGGCCCTGTCAGCGGGGCTGGCCGCCTCCCGGGGCCTGCAGGCTCTCTGCGGTCTCCGCTCGGTTCTCACACAGCCTGGAAGTGTGTGCAGTGCTGGGTGCGGACTAGGGATGTTAGCCGTTTGGCAATAAACAAGACTGTCCCCACAACAAAGAACGTCCTCTGAGGGCCTCCGCCTACCCCTGGCGCTCCGTGGCAGCCTCAGAGCCCGCTCCCTAATTCACCCCTAAGGAGGGTGCCTTCTGCTTGAACGTGGCCAGGGCACAGGTGCTGTTTGCAGTTACGCATCTCGACTGATTCAAGCTCAGTCTGTGCTCCTCACCTGACTCCACTGTCCTTCCTATGTCTCCACAGTGAGTCCCTGAGCCCGTGTTCCAGACGAGGGCCATTCCACTCACCACTCCTTCCCGCACCTCTCCCTCCCTTCTGGGCCAATTTCCCTCTTCCCAAGTCATACCCTAGGAAGTTCTTCCTGTCAGTTATAACCTCTCAGTCTCATTCCTCCCTCCTCCCTCCTCCCTCCTCCCTCCTCCCTCCTCCCTCCTCCCTCCTCCCTCCTCCCTCCTCCCTCCTCCCTCCTACCTTCCCCTCCTCTCTTCCCCTCCTCTCTTCCCCTTCTCCCCTTTCCTTCCCCCTCTCTCTTCCCTCCTCCCTCCTCCCTCCTTCCTCCTATACATAAGTGTTCGTGGCAGCATTACCCACAACAGCCAAAACGTGGAAACAACCCAAATGCCCATGCGAGGAGGAACTGGATAGGCAAAGGGTGGCATATCTACACGTGGAACGTGATTCAGCCGTAGAAGGTACGTAGTGAGCACTGACAGAAGCTGTGACCTGGACGAGTTGGGAGACCTGGCCCGTGAGGGGAGCCAGGCACAAGGCCACGTGCGAGGTTCCATTTGCACGAGGTGCAGAGCAGCGAATCTACAGACAGGAGCACGTGAGGGGTTGCCAAGGGAGGGGGGAGGCAGGGAGAGACCATTAATGGGAGGGGGCTTTGTAAGGTGACGGGAATGTTCTGGAATTAGTGTGATGGATGTGTCACATTGTGAATATACACTGAGTGGCCAGATGATGATGATCCCTGAAAGCATAATAATCTGGCCACTCAGTGTATATCCTATATAATAAAAGGCTAATATGCAAATTGTCCCCTCAACCAGGAGTCCGACCAGCAGGCAGGCCGGCCAACCGCCCATGTCCCCTCCCCCTGACCAGGCTGGCCGGACTCCACCCATGCACGAATTCATGCACTGGGCCTCTAATATACACACACACACACACACACACACACACACACACACAGAGTGGCCAGATTATTATGCGTTCAGAGATCATAATAATCTGGCCACTCAGTGCATAAAAATCACGGAACTGTACACTTGAAAATAGTGAACTTTAGGTTACATGAATCATACCTTAATTTAACAATTGCACACACACACACGCGCACGCACGCACGCACACGCACACACGCGCAGGGTGAACTCCCTGCCACAGAAACAGCCTGTCAGCTGGCCCCGTTGCCTTAGTCTGAAACAGGCGATATCCTGACTCACAGGCTGTTTGCCAATCAGTGAGATAAGGCCGGGAACACCCTGGCCATTGTGCTAAGTAACTGCGATAACGCTCATGTGACCTGAAGCCGAGAGTGGGGCCACTGGGTAACGTCACCTGGCCCGGGCCCATCACACCTGTGTGTGACTTGGACTGACACCTGGCAGTCGGCCTTGATCCTGCCTTGTTTCAGCCCATGCCAGCCCCTTCCAAGCCGTCTCGTCTCGTCTCCCTGAGCCCTGCGTCCAGCTGGCCCCAGTCACCAAAGGCGGCAAGGGCCCATACGCTTCCTGCCCACTCCGCTGGTCTCTGACCTGCAGCCACAGTGGGACACACGCCCCCCTCCCCCTGCCCCCCTCGCTCCAGGCTCCTCAGGCACCTAGCTCCCCACGAGGCGGGGTCTGCCCCTCCTCACCCCACTTTCTCCTCCATCGGCCCCCCCACTTGCCCTGTCCAGCCACACTGGCCTCTCGCTCTTCCAGCCCCAGGCCTTTGGGCCCTGTCCCCTGGCCGGGCATGAGCTCACCCCGTCCTCATTCACGTCTCCATCAAACACCACTGCCACCGGGTCCAGGCCGGCAGCCCCCACGGCGACCACCCCACACTGTCTTGGGGCCTGAGGCGCCCGGCTCTGCCTTCCACCTGCCCGTGAGGCCAGAGGTGCGCGCGCACGCGGCGCCACCAGGTGGCAGCAGAGCGCCGGACACGGGCCTGGCGGTCAGGCAGGGGCTGAGCAGGGACGAGCGGCCCCGCCCAGATCCCGCCCCCGCGGCCTAGGCCCCGCCCCCGCCGACTGCCTGGCTCCCAGGTTTGGGGTCCAGGGTCCTCCAGCGACCCCCTGAAATGGAATCAGCGTGGTGGGTGCTGGGGCGGGGCGGCGGGAGGGCTGCCGGTGGAGTTGGCCCAAGGCCCGCAGGCCTGCCCTGCGCACCTGCCGCTCATTTCATCATCGCGGAGGACCCGTTACAGACAAGGGCGCACACTGGAGGGCACCTGGGCGCAAAGAGGACCCGGCGGGAGCCGGACCCGTGGGGGACTGGCCCTTCGTGGGCACAGGTCCTCCAGCCTGAGCGAAGAAACACAACCCTGGGCCCAGGGCTCTGACCCCTCCCCCCACCCTGGGCTCCCTGTGGTCAGGTGGGGGCACCCAGAGGACAGCTGTCCAGTGAGAGGTTTCGGATCCAGGTGCCCAGCTCCTGTTTGCCCCCAGGGGCCCCTTTCCCTCCAAATTCTCCTTAGGGTCCAGCTGAGCGTGAATCCAGTCTCGGAGTCACCCCATCCAGGCTGAGACCCCAGGCCAGGGCTCTGAGCTGCTTTCCTTGGGGGAACCCCAGGAAGGTCTCAAACTGGCACCCCAGCTGCCCCTTGGAGGGGTCCATGGGGCTGGGAAACCACGGCTGATTCTAAGCTGCCCCCTAGTTTTGTACTAAAACACACACAGGCGTCCCCAGCACGGCAGGTGAATTTTTATGAAACTAAAACGGGGATGTTGAAGGAATTTGAAACTGAGTGGGGCTGTAGTGGGGACACACCTTTAGAGTCTGGTTTTAAAGCCGTGCCCATAGAGACGCTGGAGAGCGTCTGTGGAAATCCACCATCAACCACGAACACTGTAGCGAGAGTGCGCAGGAACGGATTTGCTGGGAGTGTAGGGCGCTGTGTGACAGGAGGCCCACAGCGGGGTGGGTGTGGGGTGGGTGCGGGGCGTCCCAGCGGGACACGCCAGCCTGGTGCGCTGGGGGACGGCTGGTGGGGGGCCTGTGCCAGCCCAGCCCCGGCTCAGCTCCGCCTTCCCCAGGCTCCCCCCCTGCCCTCCCCTCGACGACCAGGAGTAGTGAGGGCTCGCTGCTAAGAGGTCAAAGGATGACTGGCACACGAACGTAAATGTATCGGGATTTTACTGAGCTCATTAACGAGTGAGGAAACCAGGGACAGGCTGGAACCGGCTCGCGGAGCATTCAAACCACCACATTGTGAGGAAAGAAGAACGCTGAGGCGAGCGCACAGATGCTGCGAAGCAGGCCTGCCCACCGGCCCGCCGTCATCCCCACAGAACCAACCTGATTCCTCTGAGCACGAGTCGTGTTATCATCAGTTTTCGGGGGAGCGGCGGGGGGCGGGGGGCCTCACAGGGAAGGTGGAGGAAGCGGAAAGAAGGGTGTGCTGGACGGAGCCCATTGCAGAGTCTCTCCCCCGGTTCCTGCGTGAAAACACCCTCGCTGGCCCCGCTGTCTCCCCGGAGCCCACTCCCTCCACGGCTCCGTCACAGCCCCAGCCACCAGGGTCCTCCACCCTCTTTGCTGAGAGCAGCTGCCTCCTGTGCTGAGTGTCCCATGCTCAGGTCGAATCTCGACTGCAATTACCGGCTGTGTGATTTTTTTTTTTTTTTTCCAGAGAGGAAGGAGAGGGAGAGAGAGAGAGAAACATCAATGATGAGACTCACTGATCGGCTGCCACATCGGGGATCGAGCCCACAACCCAGGCATGTGCCCTGACCGGGAATCAAACTGTGACCTCCTGGTTCCTAAGTTGACGCTCAACCACTGAGCCAGGCCGCCCGGGCTCCGGGCTCAGCTGTGGGATCTCAGAGGCCATCCTGTGCCTCGGTCTCCAGTCCGCACAGTGGGAGCGGCAGAGCCTGACCCGGCCCCGGGCACCTCAGCGCCGAGCTGGTCACCCGCCCTGGGTCAGGGCACCTTGATTGGCTTCTCTGTTTCTTGCAGCCCATGCGTCCTGACCGGCTCCTGGTCTGTGGCTGCAGCTGGTTCCTACCTCTGCACCTGTTTTCCCGGACACCCCAGGCCTGGGTGCTGCCTGCCTCTGTGCCCTGCCCACCAGCTGGCTGGCACCCACAGACGCCCCTGAAGACCTCCCAGAAGTGCCCACTGCCCCTGGGGCAGGTCACACAGCAGCTTCTCTGTAAAGGACTGAGCAGGCAGCTCGAAGGCGGCACGGGTCTTCCCTGGCCCTGGAGGCTGGCGTGGCCTCCTGTTCATTGTCTCTTGTCCCAACCCTCCAGAACATGCGGCTAAACCTCCCCCCGTGGGCGGAAGGCGAGGAAACCTCCAGGCTGGAGAGCCATGGAGAACAAGCCGGCCGGGGAGCCCCGAACCCCACCAGTTACTAACAAGGGCCTGGGTGTCCTTTCACGGCAGCCAGTCTCCGCCCGTGGGCGTGGGGCTGGCCTCACGTCTGTGCCTTTAAAATACCGAGACGCTCCTCACAACTGGAAGGTTCGGGTGGTCTGCGATTACGCGTCGCCCTTATTAAAACCCCGTGCGGTCTCCGCATTAAACACGATTCATCAGCAACAGGCCGCCATGCGATTCGGCCGCTCCCCGCTCAGGGCCTCGGGCAGCCCTATCGGCTCAGCCGGGGCCGCTCACAGGCTTGTCGGTCGGTCACCTGTGGGTGTTGTCTGCGGGTCGGTCACCTGTGGGTGTTGTCTGCGGGTCGGTCACCTGTGGGTGTTGTCTGCGGGTTGGTCACCTGTGGGTGTTGTCTGCGGGTCGGTCACCTGTGGGTGTTGTCTGCGGGTCTACTCCACCTGCCCAGGCGGGTGTCTGACGGCCACGCCCCCGCGAGACGGTCACCTCGTTCTGGCCAAGACGTGGGCCCTCACAGCTGCGGCCGGGGAGGGGCTAACTGTGGTCCGGAGTCGGGCAGAGCTCCCGAGGGTCTCTTTCGGGTCCACGCCGGTGGGTCCTGACTGGTCTCCCGCACCTGCCCTGCCTGGCCCCTCATCACGCAGTGGCCGGACACCGCATCTCGTCATTCCTGATGGTCACTTGTCATGGGCCGCAGGCCCTCGGGGCCATGCACGGCCTGTGCCCCGGGCTCCGCCCTCACGCGCTGCTCGCCCACCCACTGCCTCGCCCTGAGCCGGCGCCTCTCCGAGGCGGCCACCACCTGTGGCTCTCCCGGTCAGAGGGCTCAGGAAGGCGGGTCCGGGGGGCATGGACGACGCAGAGAAGCGCTGTGGCCTCGCGCTTCAGCCTGGTCCTCGGGGTCAGACGCTCCCAGCCCCAAGCAGCTGCCTCCGCGTCTGGCTGCCCCGGCTGCCATGTGTGAGGAGGCCCAGGTGGTCCACTCGAGAGGCCCCGAGGGCACAGAGAGATGCCCCCACCACCCGCCGCAGCTCCAACCACAGGGCAGAGCCGAGCCCTTCCTGCACTCCTGATGGACAGGCAGCGTGGGTGACGGGCAGCGTGGGTGACGGGCAGGGTGGGTGACGGGCAGCGTGGGTGACGGGCAGGGTGGGTGACGGGCAGCGTGGGTGACGGGCAGCGTGGGTGACGGGCAGCACTTAGGCCGTGGAGCTCCGGTGCCTAGTTACCCAGCAGCCTCTGTGGGTCCCTCCTGCCCAGAGCCCTCGGCTGGCACGCTCTCCTTTCTGTCTCCACATGGGGGCTCCTTCCCCTTCTTCTTGGCTTCTGTCACCTCCCAGGAGGGACCCCCCCTCCAAAGGGAACCCCTTTCCTTATCTCCTGCCACCCCCTCAGCGCCCGCTCCTGTCCGTGGCAGCGTGGCCATAACTCACCTGTCATTTCTCAGCAAGACCGCGGGGCAAGCGGAGCGCGGCGCCTGGTGCCAGGTCAGGGCTGACCGCAGGGCTGAGGGCCTGAGGGGGTCAGACAGGGAAGGTTCCGCAGGGGGTCATGCACCCGAGGACGTGGGGGACCAGGACGCGGCGAGACCTCGAGGGGCTTGGGCCGAGGGCCGGGGGGCTGAGGGGGGCTCATCGTCGCATGGCCCTCGGTGGGGAGGAGAGAGCGGCCGTCGCCCTAAGATAGAGCTGGCCTTCGCTTCTGTGGCATCAGAACGTGGACGTAGCCTCGGCGCAACGCCCCATCGTTCCTGGGAGAGCACGCACACCGGACGGCAAGCACTGCACTCTCATCCCCACCCCACACCCCGCTCTGCATCTCGCCTCACCGTCTCATCATCTCATTGTTTAAAGACTTTGCCACTTGGCTGGCAAAATGAAGTGCCGTTCCCGCGCATTGGAGGCTACGCTGCCTCCTGCCCCTCGGGCTCTCCCTTCCCCTGGAAATGGCCTCCTGTGTCCCGGGCCCAGGCTCCGACTGGCAGCAGCCCCTCCCAGCCCGCCGGGCTCACCTGGCCCTAACCACTCACCTGGCATCGCCCGCCAGTCACCTGACCCTTTCAATGGATTCTGAGCAACTTCACAGCAGGGACTGTCCCCGCGACGCCCCACGAGGCCTCTGAGCCCAGGAAGCATTTTGCGTTGCGACAGGAGCCCCTTAAACACTTCCATTGGCTCAGCTGCTTGGGTTGGTCTCACTTAGAATCACCGAATCCTGGACCCGGTTCCTCAGCCAGGGCTGTTCGCCGGGGACCAAACAGCTCACCTCGGCAGCCCCCGGACAACCACCTGGGAAGGCTCCTGACGAGAAACGGCGCCGGATGCACGTAAAGACACCGCGCAGACCCCTGCCCCACATTAAAGACCATCAGCCAACTGGGCAAGACGCTGACAGTGACACCTGAGCAACACGCTAATTTCCACACGGGTGAAGCGCTTCTGCGACACGGGAGAGGCCGCCCCTCGACACGGTGAGTGACGGGCGCTCTGCACGGGGAGGTGCAGTCACACCCACAGCAAGAGACACGCACGCAGATGCGGACGGAACGGGGCCTCCGCGCCTTGTCCATCAACTGCAACGAGAAAACAGCAACCCTCCCGCCGGGCGCGTCCAGGGCCGCGAGTCCTGCGGGGCCCGCAGGTGTGCTCACCTGTGCACACAGCTGCACGGGGCAGAGGTTCCTGCACAAAGTTCTCCCCTGATTAGTAGGAGATTGTTAACCACATCACAACAGGCTCATAAAAGGAAGGACCGATTTTAAAAAGAAGGAAGAGTCTGGGTCGGGCTTTGGTTGGAGGAAACATCGCCTGCAGGTGGCCGGGGTCCAAGGTCCCAGGCCTCGCGGCCCCTGGATCCCAGGGAGGTGAGTCCCACAGGCAGGGCTTCTGAGCAGCAGCGGCTTGGTAACAGGCGTGAGCAGAAGTGGGTGGAGATTCGTAGACGGAGGACTTGACATTGTCACCAGGAAGTCCCACTGGCACCTCGGACAGGACACATTCGGTGCTGGACTCCCACCGGGTCAGTGCAGCCCCGTCCTGCTGCTCCGGCCGAGCCTGGTCTCAGCCCCTCCCGCCCCCTCCCGGCTCCGCTCACCCCGACACAGCACCTTCAGAAGCCAAGCCAAAGCCCGGCTTCCCCAGGACGGAGCCAGGGTCCTGCAGGGCCCGGCTTTTTAAAAATAAACCTCATCTTAGAGCAAGTTTGGGTTTGCAGAACAGCTGTGGGGACGCACAGCGCTCCCAGGCCCGTTCCCAGCGCCTCCCAGCGTCCTCCACGAGGCCCCATGTCACGGACGGTGAGCGCACAGATGCCCGTCACCCTGGGCTGACACCTGATGGTTTCCATTCATTTCCCTCTGGGCTCCTCGCTATTTCCAAACCTGCCAGGAATTCTCCGCCACGTGGCTGCATTACCTGTGACTTAAACTGTTGGCCTCCTTTCCTGAGCATGCTCAGTCCTCCTCTGGCCCAGGAGCGAACCCTGACTCATGACTCAGGTTCCAGGACCCATGGGCCCCTACCTGGGACACGTTACAGTCGAGGCCCCGTGTGCTGAGGGCCTGTCGGAGCCCAGGTCTGCCAGCACAGCCCGGCCTGTGCCCAGGGACCGAGGGCGAGGGGTCTGCAGCGGTGAGTAGGCGCAACCCAGGGCCACTCCTCCGAAGGAAAATCAGGCGCCCCGTGGGAAGCCACCGCGGGGCAGGGGGGTTCTGGCTCACCCTGCGAACACGAGGACCGGCTCTCAGGGGAGTGCGACCGGCCTGCGGCGGCTGACCACCCAGGCAGCCCGAACCCTGCAGGAAGGCTCGGGGTCTCCCTGGCCCAGGCCCCCAGCCTGGCCTTGGGCCCCCGTGGATGAAACAAGGCCGGTGTGGGCCTCGCCAGGGGCCACAGGGAGAGGGCTCAGGAGGCGGCCAGCCGGGCGTGTCTGCTGCCCCAGGAGCTACACCTGGGCCCGGCTCGCTCACAGCCCTGCACCTGGAGGCCCACCTCTGCCGGCAGGCGCCGTCCCCATCCTCGCGAAGGTGCCACGGGCCAGTGCCAGCCTCGGGCGCCCTCCCCTGCCTCTGCCCCCTCTTGGGAGCAGGGGTCCAGCCCTCACCCTGTTTGAGGTGCTCGTAGGAGGGCTTCCCCCAAAGGAGCCCTCGGGGGAACCCCCAGCACCACAGCCGTGGGGTCCGAGGCCCATCCGAGACTCCCTGCCTGTCCTGGCCCCGGGGGCACCCTCTGACCACCGTGCAGGTGGAGCTCAGGGAGCTCAGGGTTCGTGGGGCCCCTCCCGCCGCCCGCACCTCCCAAGGTGGGACCTGCGGGCAGGACGGGTACTGCCCAGCGATGGCAGCACACGCAGGCCCAGCGGCCCCTCCCGCCGGCCCCGGCCTCTGAAAGGCCTTTTCATCCCTGTGCGGACAACACCACTGGCCACATCAAAGGCCGTCTGTGGAAAGCCATGTTTTCCCCAAACCAGCAGAGTTCAGGCTCGGAGCACACACATTCCGCTCATTATTTAGAAATAACAAGTCCTCGGTCCTGGTATCAGATCAAAGCTCAGACACCAGCTTCTGCTGAGGAGGCGGCCTGGGGTCCGCAGATGTGTGTGCTTGCGTTCTCCTCGGCAGCTAAAACGGGACTCGGCTCTGCCTCGCGGTTTGGGAGTCGGGCGGGGGCTTGAGAACCGTGAGGAGACGCCTGCTCCCGAGACTCCTGGGTGTGGAGGCGGAAAATATTTGGTTGACTTGACAATGGAGACAGCTTGGCATTCAAGTGCGAGTCTCCAGGAAATCCTGGCCCCTCCCACCCCCTCACACGCGTGTGCAACAGGTGTCCCGCCCATAATATCACATCTTCACCAGGATGCATGGGCCACACGTCTGTGCACACGGGGACCCTTCGCCCAGAGGCACATGCAGGTGCACTCACACTCACTCACACTCACACACAGTCACTTACACCCCCACACACTCACACACACTCACACACAGCCACTCACACATTCACACACTTACAAACACATCCACACACTCACACACTCATACAGAGTCACACATACTCACACTCATATATATTCACATACAAACTCATACTCACACATATCCACACACATTCACACATCCACTCACTCACACACAGTCACACACACATACACTCACACACTCACACACACAGTCACACACTCACACACACAGTCACACACAGACACACACATTCACACACACCCTCACACTCACAGTCACACACACACACATACAGTCACACACTCACACACACACATTCACACACCCTCACACACACACACACAGTCACACACTCACACACTCACACACAGTCACACACACAGACATTCACACACACTCACACTCACACAGTCACACTCACACACACAGTCACACACACACACACACACACACACACACTCACACACACACACACTCACACACACACACACACACACACACAAACACTACGTGGTCCAAGGCCCAGTAGCCACACTCACACACACAGTCACACACTCACACACACACACACATTCACACACACGCTCACTCACACTCACACACACACACCAACGGAAGACGAATCAGAAAGCACAGCTCTAATTCCTCACCTAGGGAACCAGGGCCTGAAGGACCTGCCCCAGAGCCTGGCCGTGAGGCCTCCTCTGCCACTGCCTCCCAGACCTCAGGCAGAGACAAGGCCGGCGGGAGGAAGGTGCTGACGACACTGGCACGGGGCCGCTGTGCCTTGTCACCCCCGGTGGCCACGCCGTCCTGCTCTGCACATCTTCAAGGGGTCTCGCCAGTGTGGGTGGTGCTGGGCTGGGGGCAGGTCTTCACCCCATCCCTCCCGGGACCACTAGGGTGGCCCAGGCCCCGGTGTGTCCCAACCGATGGGGTGGCAGGAACGGGGCACAGGTCTGGCCCGAGGGTCTGCAGGAGCCACTGCTGACTGTGACGCGGGCTGCGAGGCTACCCCTGTCTCCGTGCGCCCATGCCCCCCGGGGCCCGCTCATCACACACCCTGGGCCCTTCGGAGTGAACCAAACCCCTTCACAGAAAGCCCGTGTTCAGAAACGACTCCCCACCACCGTCTTCTTCCGCTCGGCTCCTCAAGGTGGATCCCCAGACAGCAGGGGTTCACCCAGGAGCCTGGGGGTGCAGATCCCGCTCCCCCCACCTCCTGAGTCAGAAGAACTGTTTTACCAAGACCCTCACTCTCCCGGCCCCTGTCAGGGTTTAGGGTTCGAGAAGTGCTGGCCAGAGCCGCTGGGGAGGTGGGACAGGTCCCCACGTGTGGGCGTGAGGACCCGCAGGCCTGTTCTCACGCCCTCCAGGCTCCAGAACGGCGGGGTCGGGTTGGGCTCCCGCGCCCCCACTCAGTCCTACGACTCCCCGCTCCTCTGGCCAGGCACGCTTTTCTAGGCGCCCGAGGCTGCCCGCTGGCACCCAAGCTACGGCCCATCCTGCCCGGAGCTGGGGGATGGCCGGCCGCCCCCTGAGGTCACCTACAGTCGCAGCCGCCACCCCCTGCACCCAGGCCCCTCCCCCCATCCCGCACCAGCTCAGGGGGGCTTCTTGGGTGCGGCTTCCGTGCAGCGCCCCCTGCCCCCCTCCCCTCCCCGGCCCAGCAGGAGCAGCCTGGCGGGCGGGTGCGAGCCCGTCCCTGGCCCCAGCTGTGGAGCAGCTGAGCTCACTGGAAACCTGACCGTGGCCTGAATGCAGCCCTTGTCCCCGGCCTGGTCAACAGCCTCCACAGCCACCCAGCCTCCTATTGACTCAAGATAAGTCCGGGGCCGGGGCCGCTCTGTTTGGTCCGGAGTCTGCGGGCCAGGCCGGCCGGGCGGCTCAGCACACACCCTGCGGGCCGAGCCCCGTCCTTATCCCGGGGCCTCTGGAGCCCCGCTTGGCGGTGCCAGTGTGGGGACAGTCACGTGTCCACGGCTCGGCCCAGAGCAGGTGCCGGTGACATCACCTCGGCGGCTGGTCACTGAAGTCCCGACTTCGATCAATATTTAGGTTCCCAGCTCCACGAGGCGCCTAATCGCGCTCTCTGACACCTGCCGTGTCCCCACTGCTCTGGCCCGGGGCCAGGCGCCCGCCTCCACTGGCCAGGAGCTCAGCTCCTCAGGCCTGGGCCCGGGCAGGGGCCTCGGTCCTTGGACTTCAGCTGCTGCTCCCTAACCCCGTCACTCTCACGCTGTGTGCAGAGGCATCCCCGAGGAGGAAAGGGGGAGGGGTCTTTCCAGAAAATTCTTTATGGAAAAAAAAAGCAACTCCGTGGTCCAAGGCCCAGTAGCCAGCGCAGTGCATCAGGCAGCGAGGGCCCAGACCGCAGTGCCCGCCTGTGCTGTGCGGGTCTTCGCCCCCCATCTGAAACCCTGTGCAGTGAGCACCTCCCGCCTCAGGCACCTGCACCCTAGGGTGACGCGGCAGAGCCGGGGAGCCTGAGCCCACGCGGAGGAGCAAGTCCCCCACTGGCCCCGAGGGTCCCCAACCCCAGAGAGACGCCCCCAGGGCCTGGGGTTTTATTGACTCACCAAGAGCAGGAGGTAAACCCCACTAATGTCAGAACAAACAGAGGCTGGAACCAGAGAGGCCTGGGAGCGATAAGACAGGCATTCGCCCAGGGCCAGAGCGGGGGCTGTGCCCCCTCCAGCGCCTGCACCCCCAGGAGAAACGAGGAGCTGGGGCGGCTGCATCGATCACGCCGGGTGGGCCAGGGCGGGCTCCCCGTGAGGGAGGCCAGACCCCACCCCCGGACCCGGCCAGGGCCAGGCTCCCCAGGACCCTCGCTGGGTGACTCTGGCCCAGGACTGGCCCTGGGGGCCCAGACAGACCCTGCCCTGCCCTCCAGAGCCTCAGGTCCAGCAAGAGACAGCTCCTCGATGACCACACTGTGGACAGCGACAGGAGCGGGCCCTCGCCGGCGGGTGGCCGAGCACTGGGTCTCTCATGGATGGACAGACGGACGGACAACGGACGAGGGGCGGATGGAGACAGATAGAGCATCCCCTGGGACCCGACCTGACGATGAAAGGCCCCGCCTTCCCCGCGGGGCGGAGGCGATGCGGAGACCAGGCCCCAAACCCCACCTGGGAGAAGCCTCGCTGACAGAGCTGGGCAGCCCAGCGCGGGGTCTTTCCGGTTCCAGAGGGGAACCAGGTGCCCCAGCCCCTCGCAGAGGGCACAGGCTGCCCCTGAGGCCACAGCAGGTGGAAGGGGTGCCCAGAAACCAGGCCTCAGAGGGGGCTGGCTGGCCCCTCCCCGGGGTGGGGGGCCCAACCCTGTCCCCGCAGTGTGTGTGCAGGTGAGCGCTTCGGGAGCTTCCTGGAATCCTGAGGGCAGGTGCCCTCCAGAGACAGCACCTCAGAGGCCCTGGCGGGGGGCAGGGCTGGGAGGCCTGGGGCAGCCAGCAGGTGCCTGGTGCCAGGTACCAAACAGCCATTGCTTTTATACTCTATGCCAATTAAGTGAATTATCCTATATAATAAAAGCCTAATATGCAAATTGTCCCCTCGGGCAGTTGTTTGACCGGGAGTTCGACCACTCGCTATGACGTGAGCTGACCACCAGGGGGCGGCGCGGAACACGGCAGGCGGCAGTGGAGGCACTGCTGGCCCCGATGGGCCCCGAGGAGAGCGGGACTGTGGCGAGATGGTGGGGCAGGTGAGCAGGTGGCGCCAGGCCAAGGCGGGTGCGGCAGGGGCCCGATCGCCTCGCCGATTGCCCCACAGACGGCAACCAGAGGTGGCGGCGGGGGGTTGGGGCCACTGCTGGGCTCCCAGGTGCTGAGGGAGCCAGGCAGGGGGGCCCGGCCCTGACCAATCACCCCGCAGATGGTGACCAGCGGCTGGCAGGCCCTGATCGCCTGGGGGGCGGGCCCAGGTTGGGACGGGGAACTGGGGGTGGGTGATGGCGACCAACCTCCCGCAGCGCCTGGGCGGGGGGCTGAGACCTCTCGCCGGCTATCTGGGGTGGGGGTGATGGGGACGGAGGTGTGGTGAGAATGAGGGGTGTCCATCGAGCTCGCTCTTACTACCCCTGCTACCCTCCCCCGGGACGTCAGGGCTTGTGCGCCGGGGAAGCCCCCATATTCAGGTGCCAGGCGCCTGTGAGGAGCCCGCCCCACACCCGCGCGGCCTCTTCTGGGTGAGCCGGGCCGCAGCCACCGGGACCACAGGGGCCGGTCGGTCGGGCTCCCCGTGGGTTCACACAGGAGCTGGTCTGCGAGGCCAGCCGGGAGAGAGTGCGCTGCCCATCTGGCTTCCGTGCAGCACTGCTGGGCAGCCCTCGCTGCGCCCCAGCCCGCGGAGTCCAGCCGCGCCGCTCATCGCATCTCTGCGTGAGGATGTGGGCACTGTGACTCAGGCAGAGGGGGGCGCATGGGGGCCCAGGGGCTCAGGTGCTGCCCAGGGCCCAGGGGTCAGCCGGGACCTGCCCTTCTACGCCAGACGCTCGCGTTTCGATCGCCAGCCAGGCCTAGGGACCACACCCGTGCACGAATTTGGTGCACCAGGCCTCTATTTATCTATATATATAAAAGGCTAAGTGACCGACCGACCGTCCGTCTGACCGTCCGATCGACTGACTGGCTGGTACATATGACGCTCACTGGCAATTTATAATAAACGTTGACTCGCGCATGCACGATACTTAGAAAGCTCTTGCTGGCGCCAATTGCACACGTGTTTTAGTTTCATAATACTATATTATATATCCTATTTTGACATGTAATTTTTTTCAGTAACGTAATTACCATATGAATCTTTCTTCTAATTAATTTCCTTTCAATGTGCACGAATCCGTGCACCAGGCCACTAGTATTACATAATATATAATAATGTGATTATATTTCACGTTAATAATGAAATGGTAATTCTAAATGAAGTGAGCAAATTCCTAGGGGAAAACCAGCTCACCAGGCTGGCACAGAAGAAACATCGATGAGGATTTGGAAACCCCGTTCAATTCCAAAGAAGCACTGAAATCAGAGGCGGCGAGCTGGAGCCTGGACTCTCCCGTCCCTCAAAGGCCTGGCTCTTCCCAGGAAGGAAAGACGGGTTCCAGTTAGAGAGCCAGAGCTCAGCTACCCCGACGGGATGTGTGTGTGCTCAGTGTGTGTGTACAGTGTGTGTGTACAGTGTGTGTGTACAGTGTGTGTGCTCAGTGTGTGTGTACAGTGTGTTCACAGTGTGTGTTCACAGTGTGTGTGCTCAGTGTGTGTGTACAGTGTGTGTGTGCTCAGTGTGTGTGTACAGTGTGTTCACAGTGTGTGTGTACAGTGTGTTCACAGTGTGTGTGTACAGTGTGTTCACAGTGTGTGTCCTCAGTGTGTGTTCACAGTGTGTGTGTGCTCAGTGTGTGTGCTCAGTGTGTGTGTACAGTGTGTTCACAGTGTGTGTGTGTGTGTGCATAGTGTGTGTGTGCTCAGTGTGTGTGTGCTCAGTGTGTGTGTTCACAGTGTGTGTGCTCAGTGTGTGTGTACAGTGTGTTCACAGTGTGTGTGTACAGTGTGTGTGTGTGTGTCCTCAGTGTGTGTGTTCACAGTGTGTGTGCTCAGTGTGTGTTCAGTGTGTGTGTACAGTGTGTGTGCTCAGTGTGTGTGCTCAGTGTGTGTGTGTGTGTCCTCAGTGTGTGTGTGTGTGCTCAGTGTGTGTGTTCACAGTGTGTGTGCTCAGTGTGTGTGTACTCAGTGTGTGTGTTTAGTGTGTGTGTGTGCTCAGTGTGTGTGTTCAGTGTGTGTGTTCACAGTGTGTGTGCTCAGTGTGTGTGTACAGTGTGTGTGTACAGTGTGTTCACAGTGTGTGTGCTCAGTGTGTGTGTACAGTGTGTTCACAGTGTGTGTGTGCAGGGTGTGGGTGTGGTGTGGGTGTGTGCACAGTGTGTGTGTGTTCAGTGTGTGTGCATGGTGTGGGTGTGGGTGTGGTGTGGGTGTGTGCACAGTGTGTGTGTGCATTGTGTGTGCATGGTGTGGGTATGTGCATTGTGTGTGCATGGTGTGGGTGTGCACGGTGTGTGTACAGTGGGTGTGTGCACAGGGGGTGTGCAGTGTGAATGTGTGTATGATGTGGGTGTGCACATTGAGAGAGTGAAGATTTGTGGGCCCCAATGACATGTGAATACAGTAAGTTTTACTATAAACTTGCTTTTATGTTCAACAAAGTACTTTCCAGTGCTAACTCTATTAATCCTATATTAATCCTGGGTCACCTGTCTAACCTTGAAATCAAACAGTTTTCAATTAACTTTTTTCATTTTACTGAAATTATACTCATAGGGATTATTTCTCTTCAATTTCAATTTACAACAAAATCATGACTTCTTCATTGTTATTTGTTCAGATCAGTTTTATGGTTATAGCCTCTCGTGAGGGGTCTTTGGGGGCCAGGAGACAAAACCCAAACTCATCACAGGGAGGAAAACAAATCGCCCCCTCACCCCCGCCCGTCTTCGCAGACGCCGGTGTCTACTTTTCTCCTGAAGTTTGAGAACGGCTTCCCCTCGGGGCCCAGTTTCTCCGAGTGCCAGGCAGGCGGGCTGGGTGTCCTCCACGCCAGCCCCTGGGGGACCACCCCGAGTGGAAAGAAGAGGAGAAGCTCTCTGCGCCCCACACGCCTCCCGCCGGGGCCACCGCGAGCGAGGCCTTCTCCCCAGGGTCCCTCAGGCTGAGTTCCCTGCAGGGTCCCTGCCTGTGGCTCGGAGGAAACGCCCACGGCTCCAGTTTGGCCCTTGCTGGCCCTGAAGCGCACCAGCCCCTAAGTGACTCGGTTCTGTTTTCCTTGGGTGGGATGTGTTTCCAAATGCACAGGCGCCCTCCACGTGCAAACCCTGAGGCTGGACCCACAGCCCCGGGAGCACCCAGGGAGGACCCGTTAGGGACCCTGAGGACCCCTGCAGACACTGGGGTCCACCCAGCAAGCTGCGTAGCGGACAGCGTCACCGCCCTCAGCCATGTGCCCCCGTGAGGCGGTCGCCTCCGGAGAGGGGACAGGACATTCCTGGACGAGAGGAGGCAGGGCCGCAGCTGCGGAGGCTGCTCCTGCGGATTCCGGATGTGGCTCTGGGCACATGCCTGGTCTTGTGGGGACGCAGCCGCTCCGTGCTGACAGCCCGGCCCGCGGGGCGCCTCTCCAGGCTGCAGGTGGCCCATCAGAGGTGGAGACGGCTCAGGCCCGGGAGATTGATGGCATTCCTGCGGCCCAGCCCCGCGCCCTGTGCCAGTCTCAGCGGAGGGAGCGCGGCCCTCGGACCCAGGCCCGCTCCGCGGTCGGCAGCTGTGGGCCGGCCTCAGGGATGAGCCCGCCGCTCACTCCGGCCGGAGATAAGACACCTACACAAACAAGCACAAAGGCGCTCCGGCCGCAGCTGCGTGCCAAGCCCTCGCGGGCACTTTATGGCCATTATCTCCTCCGGCCCACACGCCCTGCCAGGTGGGGGTGTTGCTCCCATTAAACAGATAAGGAACCAGGTCTGCGAGCGAGAGGGATGGGCAAGGTCACCCGGGTCATAAAGGCCGCCGGTGCCTCCCGGCCCACCTGCAGGCAGGCAGCCCACCCCGTCGAGAGACTATAACAGACTCTTTGTGTTACAGACAGCGTTTTGTAAGCAATGCTGGCTCCAGGGAGAGAGCAGGGTGGGTGCAGCGGGGCCTCCCCGCTCCTCACCGCGGCGTCAGGGGGAGCTGCTGGCCGTGGGCTGATGCCGTGCTGGAACCCGGACAGGCAGGGCGTGGGGCGTCAGGGTCCCGGTTCTGAGTGATGATGTGCTGAGTCTGTGTGAGCCACACGCTGACCTCACGCATTCGGGGCAGCTGTGCCGAGGTCCCTGGTCCCAGTGCCAGACCCAGAGGAGGTCAGGGAGCCGCAGGATGGAAGGGGACCCCGAGGTGCAACCTTGGACCGCCGCCCTGAACACGGCTTTGCAGGGGGCAGGATGCCTCCCCAAAGGCCACCTGAGCTCCCGCCGTGGCTGAGGGTGCTCTCCGCTCACTGCGCTGACCCCCGGCTCCCGGGCCCTGGATAACTTGGAGCCCACGTGCCCTGGGGGTCCCCACATCCATGGTCCAGAGCCTGAAGCTCATCCCTCAGGGCCGAGGGGCCACCCTGATCACACCAGAGGGCAGAGGGAAGCGTCCAGGATCCGTGTCCATCCCTGGAGGTGGGGAAGGGCTGGGCAGAGAGCCTCCGCTTGGGTTCATTTGAGCTCTGTGCCTGCCTCGCCCTGACCCCAAGCGTTCGCACTCCTTCTGAGACACGGCATCATCCGAGGGAAAGTGTCTCCGCTGCGGTTCCCTGAGGGGCGTCTTGGCCCGTCAGCCCCTGGGAGTCGGGGGCCTCCGAACCTGCTGCAGTCACATGGATGGGGACACGGTCACAGTGTGCATGTGCATGTATGTACATGCAAGCATGTATGTTCTGAGTATGTGCATGTGTGAGCACGCATGTACTGAGCATTGCATGTATGTGTGCTTCTGCACACCAGTATGCATGTGCACGTGTAGGTGTGCATGCACACATGCGCGTGTGGTGGACACAGCCGTTCAGCTCAGCCAGCCCCTCCGAGCAGCCCCGGCGTGCGGCTGACCCAGATACCATTGTCCCCGCAGAGGCACCGCGGGAGGCGCCCGTGAGCGAGCACCGCCCTCCTCACCCCGAGCAGAGGCTGCTCTTTTCCTCTAACTTGTCCCGGGACGTGGACTGCCCGGCTCTGTTTTTTAAAATAGCAGGAGACACGACTCCAATGGGGGGGACTCGGGGGGGCTGCTGATCCAATTCCAGTGAATTTAGGGGGACGTGTCCTGCAGGGCAGGCCCTGCTACTGAGAGGCTGTGTCCCACGAAGCGGAGCCCCCTTGTTGGAACTCAATGAGGGCCCCGGGCCATGAGGGCGTCCCTCCCAGAGCCAGCCTGCACTCCACTCCCTCGTCCTCGGGGGGAACAGCCCACGGCACACGGACCCGTCCACCCAGAGTCTCCCCCTTAGAGGAACCCACGTAGGAACCTGCACTTTTCACCAAAACACAAGGAAGCCTGGGATCCGGGAGGACGGGCTGGCCCCGGTCACCCCGCTCTGCAGTTCCGAGGGGCCGAGGGGCCCAATGTGTCCTCCGTGGCCTGTGCCTCCATCCAACATGTCCCCAGTCGGCCCCCGTCCCCCGCAGCCTTCAGGCTCGGCTCAGACAGGGTCCCCCAAAGCTCCTCCTGACCCCAACAAGTCACCGGTCCCGCCCCACGCTCTTGTTAACGGTTAACCGGGCGATAGGAATGGGCGATAGCGCAGGTTTCGGTCCCGGCCCGGCATCTCGGGAGCCGCGGCGGCTGCCTGGGCCTTGCTCCGGGCCCTTCAAGTGCAGCCAAGCGGCTCAGAGAGGAGCGCGCTGTCCAAGCCGCACGCCTTTGCCGGTGCAGATTGTGCAGTGCAAAGAGAAGGAAATTCCTGAGGGCCGTGTCATGTGCCCCGCGGTTCTGCGGCGGGACAGTGGCCCCAACACTCGCCCCTCCTCGGAGGCGGCCTTCCCAGGGCAGGGGCTCCGCCTCGCCTGAGGCCTCTGAGCCCGGCCGGCGGCTGCACTGTTGTGGGGACCAGAAGCTCTGGTGTGTGTTTGGCACTGTGGCCAAGCGGCCACTTGTCCTGGCATCTGACCCCTGGGCCTCAGCCCACCATCCAGCCTCCCCAGGCCGCTCTCCGTGCTGCCAAGCCCAGACGTCGGGCCGGAGAGCCCGCTGTCCACTCGATGACCAGGGGAACCGCCAGGCTCCAGACGTCGGGGAGCTCGGCAGGGCCCTCTCGTTGGGCCTGCTCAGTGCGCCCGGCTCTCTGAGTCTAAGTGACTGGGGTGCATCTTGTCTCCAGCTCTTAAGAAAGCACAAATGCCTGGTCATGTTCCCAGGTCTAGGAGTTGTGAACACACTTCACCAAAAATATTTCATACAAATGGTTCCAACTGCTATTTTTTGAAGTTTTAAGGGTCTGACTGCTCATCTGATGATGCCAGATGCAGGAACCATGGCAAGAATGGATGAGTGAATGAGTGAGTGAATGAATGAATGAGTGGATGAATGAATGGATGAGTGAGTGAGTGAGTGAGTGAATGAATGAATGAGTGGATGAATGAATGGATGAGTGAGTGAGTGAGTGAGTGAGTGGATGAATGAATGGATGAGTGAGTGAGTGAGTGGATGAATGAATGGATGAGTGAGTGAGTGAGTAGATGAATGAATGGATGAGTGAGTGGATGAATGAATGGATGAGTGAGTGAGTGAGTGAGTGATGGTCCAAGCACCCCCTTTGGGGCCAGAAGGCCTCCCTGGAAAGGCCTGGTTCCGGGCCCCCTCACCTGCGGAAGGAGCCCCAGGCACTGCCTCACAAGCCCTCTTCTCAGAAAATGCCGACCCTGTTCCAATGGCTGCCCCTCCTACTTCCATTTCTGTGGGACGTTACGGTTTCTGCATTTGCCATGGCACTCGAGTGTGTCGGCCAATGTTTGGTGGAGCTGAGACCAGGCATGGGTGCAGACCCCAGGCGCCCACTCGCTGCCTCACTGGTGCCCCCTCCTTCAGGGTGTGGTACCAGGGGCGGGGGACCCACCACAGAACCGGGGACACAGTTCCCTCCCTCGGGGGCTCATGGTCTGGTCGGGGAGAAAGGCATGGAAACAAACCCCAAGTCAGGGCTCAGGCTTCTTTTCAGCTTGATCCCCAGATGCTGGGGTTGGCTGGAGGGGCAGGTGGCCTTCCATCACCTCCCAGGCAGGGCCTCCAGCAGGGGCCCAGCGAGGGATGGGGGCAGGGCACAGGGGCGGGAGGTGGGCATCCCTGCTCCAGCTGCAGCAGGTTCTCTGGTCTCTAGGGTTACCATGCCAACCAGAGGTGCTGATCTTGGGGGACAGGACTGTCTGCTCATTCCAGCTGCCATGCTGGGTCCCTGGGGCAGGTGGGTGGGGCAGGTGGGTGGGTGCTGCTGCCTGACTCGCTGGGACCCCCGCAGCCCAGTCTTGGCCCCTCTGGCTGGAGGAGATGGGGCTGCCCGCCATCCTACTGGGCAGGACCAGGGCCTGGGTGGCGTCAGGGGCCTGACATGACCTTCCAGGCCCATGTGGAACCTGCCCAGCATGTGATGGACGGGGGTGGGGGGTGGGGTGGGGAGGATGGAGAGGCTGTGGCTGAGGAGGACACAGGAAGGTGATGGATGGGGATGGAGAGGCTGTGGCTGAGGAGGACACAGGAAGGTGCTGGGAGTCTCAGAGAAGCACCGGGGTGAGCAAGTCCTGGAAAGCGTTTAAAGCCGAGAAGATAACGGGATGTCGGAAGCGAAGAGGCCACAGGTCACTGGAAGTTCACGGAGAACCACTTCCTGGGGCCGTGGGAAAACCGCAGGACGGAGGAGAGGCTTCCGTCCTCGGACTCGGGGTGGGTCCGGCCTGGAGAGCCCAGGAGGGGAGTCCAGTGCTGGGGTATCGTGGGCCCACAGGGAGGTGCAGCGCACCCGTGAGGGGCCAGGAAGTTGAGGGGTGGGTTTCTGACGGCCTCACTCCTGCTCCGACCCACATCATTCACCCCTGACATCTCACCCCCAGGAGCCTGAGGCTCCCCGCTGCCTGCTGACTTGAGTCCAAATCTCTCCCCAGGGGAAGTGGCATTTCAACGGGGCCTCGGAGGATGGAGAGGAGCGGGAGGAGCCGCTAGGCCGTGGGAACGCAGGGCACAGACCCCGCGCAAGTGAAGGGGCGGAGGAGAGGGGAGTCTGGGGGGAGTGATGGGGACACCAGAGGCCTGGGGTGGGAAGCAGACCTGGACCGGGAACTTTAGGGTCTGGAAACCCCTAGGACGGGAGCTGGTGGGAAGCCAGGGAGGGCGGCCCTGGAGGGAAGAGGTCTTCCCTCCCTCACCCCACCCCACCCCGTGGACATAAAAGGAAGAGGAGGGAGCTGTGGGGAGGGAGCTGTGGGGAGGGAGCTGTAGGGTGGGAGCTGTGGGGAGGGAGCTGTGAGGAGGGAGCTGTGGGGAGGGAGCTGTGAGGAGGGAGCTGTGAGGAGGGAGCTGTGGGGAGGGAGCTGTGGGGAGGGAGCTGTAGGGTGGGAGCTGTGGGGAGGGAGCTGTGGGGAGGGAGCTGTGAGGAGGGAGCTGTGGGGAGGGAGCTGTGAGGAGGGAGCTGTGGGGAGGGAGCTGTGAGGAGGGAGCTGTGGGGAGGGAGGCGCGGCTGACAGCCCCTCTGGGCCGTCTCGGGCACAGGGAGGAAGCAAGGAAGGCTACAGGCAGGCGGCAGCTTGCAGGAGCTGTGGGGTGGCTGCCCAGCCCCGCGTGTTGGGACATGCCAGTCACAACTGCTTCCTCCCGTCCCCACTGACAGCCTGCCCCCTGTGAGGCATCCAGGGAATTCCCGGCTTCAATCCGCTCTCACTCGGCAGGTGGGCAGGACCATGGAGCAGGGTCTGTAGCTGGTAACTTAAGTGACTGTCTCATCTGCTCTATGACCAGCCATTGAGGGGACAGAGGACCCCGTCTACAGCATGGAGGGCCTGGGACACAGGCTTGACTCCTAGGGAATCACCAGGCAGCAGGAGATGGGCAATGACAGGTGTTCCCCGGGGGCTGACTGGATGGATGGGTGGGTGGATGGATGGGTGGGTGGATGGATGGATGGGTAGGTGGATAGATGGGTGGATCGGTAGATGGACTGATGGGTGGGTTGGTGGATTGATGGACGGGTGGATGGATGAATGGACGGGTGGGTGGCTGGACTTATGGGTGGGTGGGTGGATGGATGGACAGGTGGATGGACAGGTGGATGGATGGATAGACATGTGGGTGGGTGGATGAATGGAGGGGTGGATGAGTGGGTGGATGGATGGACGGGTGGGTGGACAGCTCATAGGTGCTGCAGAACTTTGGAGAATATACAGACACAGCGGGAGACTTCCATCTGGTCGGTGGGAAACCTGGGCGGCTACGATGGTTGATCCTCTAGGAGAGGAGGGTGTGCTTCCTGGACCAGGGTCAGCTGGGATCACTCTTGTCCTCACCACAACCGACCCGAGGCTGAACACCACCAGGAACGCGTCACAAGAAACAGAAAGAAGCACCACCTCCCTGGCACCCGCCCCTCTGCTCCCCGCCTCCCAGACGTGCCCAGAACCTCCAGAACCTCCAGTGCAGCCGCCTCTGCCCAGTGGCACTGCCGGAGCCCCAGGTGCCTGAGGGCATTGACGTTAATGAAACTCAGTTTAAAAAATGGGCTTCCAGTGCTCATGGTCACATCTGGCCGGTGGCTCCTGTACTGGACAGCACAGGGGTGGAGCCTTCCGTCGCCACAGAACGTTCCGCTGGACCGTACCCCCTGGAGCGCCACCCACGCCCCCAACTGCTTTGGCCTGGTTGACACCTATGCACCCTTTGCAGCTCAGCACGCCCACAGCAACGGCCCAGGGTTGAGGCTGTGGGAGGATCACAGCTCTGCTTCACACCCAGGCTCTCGAGGTCCCACAGTGTCCTGAGAAAGGAGAAGAGACACCCATTCTGCAGATGGCAACACCAAGGCCGAGCGAGTAAAGGGCATGGGCACCAAGTGGAAATCATAGAACAAGAAAGTACAGTAACAGAAATTAAACCTCACCAGATGGGCTCAGTAGCAAAGCAGTGACAGAGGGCACAACCACTGAGCCTGGAAAATCAACGGAATGGACCTGATATGAACCACAGACAGAAAACAGGCTGGGGGAATGGAACAGAGCTTCAGTGGCGTGAGGATAAAAGACCCATCAGATTTCCAGAAAGCCAGTGGAACTGAACGTATTTGAAGTAGTGATGACTGAAAACTTCTAAAATTTGGTGACAGTTACAGACCAACAGTAGGAATGAAAATGAAACCACAACATATCAAAATTTGTGGTGTAGCTAAAGCTGTGCTCTGAGGAAAATGTATAGCACTAACTACTCACATTAAACCAGAAACCAGAAAAGAAGGTGACGGCACAAAAGCTCGGGGGAGGGAGAGTTGGGGAGGGAGAGACGGTGGCGACATCGGAACAGGAGTGAGGTGGAGAAGATGAGCAAAATCAACAAATCTCTCCAAGACTGGCGAAAACCAAAAGAGAGGAAACACAAACCACTCGTATCAGGGATCAAAACAGGGCCGTCATCCCAGACCCCGCAGCCATGAAAAGAACAGTAAGAGATACTCTGAACAACTTTGTCACAACTAAGGTGAAAGAGACTGATTCCTTAAAAACAAAACATCGATACTCAACCAAGATGAATCCATCGTGTGAATAGTCCTGTAGCCATTGAAGAACTTGAATTCACCACTTGCAAGTTCCCCCACAAATGCCCTGGCTGGTGTGGCTCAGTTGGTAGGAGCATTGTCCTGAACACCCAAAAGGTCCCGGGTTCGATTCCCGGTCAGGGAACATGCCTAGGTTGCAGGTTTGACCCCAGCCCCGGTCGAGGAGCCTGTAGGAGGCAACCGATGGATGTTTCTCTCTCTCACTCTCGCTCTCATCCTTGCTCCCTCCCTTCCCCTCGCTCCAAAAACCAATGAAAATAATGTCCTCAGGTGAGGATTTAAAAAACACGCACATAGTTCCCCCAAAAAAGAAATCTCCCGATCTACTGGTATTAGTGAAAAATTCTAGCAAAAATTAAAGAAAAAGCAACCTTACTGTTACACACTTTCCTCTGGAACATGGAAGAGAGGGGACCCGCCCCAGTGGGCTTCACGAAGGTGGCACCATCCTGAGACCGACGCTCGACACGGACAATGCAGTCAGGAGCCCGGTGCCTCTCTTAAACTTAGAGGCAAAAATCCTCCACAAAATACAGGCGAGTCGAGTCCAGCCATGTGTGCACAGGAGCAGTGGGTTATTCCCAGGATGCAAGGCTGGCTCAACTGGAAAACCAGAGAGCGGCGTTCGAGCAGAGAGCCGTGGCGTTCTCTCGCTCGGTGGCCCCGACACGGCCTGGCTGGCACAGGCATTTCAACACGTACATACATACATACATACATACATCAACACATAAACGAGGGAGGGGTAGAAACATCAATGCTAAGAGAGACTCATCGGTCAGCTGCCTCCTGCATTGCGCCCGAAACCCTGGCATGTGCCCTCCTGGTTCATAGGCCGATGCTCACCACTGAGCCACACCGGCTGGGCTGGCACCGAACATTTGTAGTGTCATCCTCCGGGGCCTGGGAATCCCTGCCTCCCTCCGATGCTGAGCCTGGCCCTCCTCGCTCCATCCCAGCACACACGGGCCTGAAATGAACTCTAACCACCAATTTCCTCTCCCATGGGCATCGGGGATGTGCCCTGAGGACTGCTGGACCCCTGCACCGAGGTCCCTAGGCCTCCAGCGCGGGGCACGCATGAGGACGGGACTCTCCGGGCAGGTGGAGAGGGGAGGGGGGGAGGGGACAGGGAGGAGGGCCGCATTACTGACCGCCCAGGACACCAGGGGGCGGGGCCTGTAGGTTGCTGCTGACCGTTGGGATGGGCAGCTCTGCATGGGCCCATCCTGAGACCCGGATGAGGGCCCACCCCCACGGCGGCGGACACAACATCAGTGAGCAACATTGGTCCATCGTCGTAACAACTAACAAACCAACCCTGATGCTAACAACGAGGGAAACATGAGTGTGTGCTGGGGGCGGGGGGTACTATGGGAACTCTGTACTCCCTGCTCAGTTTTCCTGTAAACCTAAAACTGCTCTTAAAAATCAAGTCTATTTAGCCCGGGTGGTGTGGCTCAGTTGTTGAGCATTGACCTATGAACCGGGAGGTCACAGTTCGATTCCCGCTCAGGGGCCCAGCTCCCAGGGGCGGCCCCACCTCCAGCCAGCCCCTGAGAAGGCGCCTCCGCTTGGCACTCTGGCCCAGGCCCCTCCTCTCTGGGCCACGGCAAAGGCCAGTGGTTTCTCTGGGGAATTTGCCTAAATGGGTGAGGACGTTTTGAAGCCGACTTCAGAGTGAAAATTGTTTCCCTCAAAATAGAGAGGAACTGGCTGTCCAGGAGTTAAAGATAGAATCCTGTGGCAAGGCCAAGGCTGAGTCCCTGTCTAGGCTGGCCCAGGAGAGGGGTGTGGCCAGCCGGTCTCGGCTCTGGGGCCTGTGGCTGGCACCCAGTCACACGGCCAGCACCCCAGAGGGCTGGGGCCAGTGTTGACTCAGCGGTGAGACCTGTGTTCCTCGAGGGAGAGAGGCTGGGCTTCGAGGGCACCATCCACAGAGGGGCTCTGGAGGGCTCCCTGGAGGAGGGGTCACCTGAGGTGTGAACTACTCTGCTGGGCCTGGATCAGACCAGGTGGGCCTGCTCGTCAGCCAGGGAGGCACATGTTACCGGTGGACAGCGAGGAGCCGCTGGAAGTCGTGGTGTGAGAGGAATGGTCCCTGCCCGGGGAGAGGGGTCCCTGGGGAACGGCTGACCAGAGCGGGGTTCCCCACGCCCCCACTCCTGAAGGCAGGCGTGGGGCAGTCTGTCTCGGGTGGAGGAGCCCAGCACCCGAGTCTGGCTCCAGATGCCGGAGAGGGGCTGGGGCTGTGCCCACACCTGGAACCGGCTTCCCCACCATCACAGGCAAGGACAGGGTCCCCCCGCCGGGACCCAGGGGTGTGCTCACCGCGTGGAATGTGTGTGACAGGGTCCCGCCAGGGCCCGGGGAGGCTGAGACAGCTGGGAGCTGTGGCCTGTGCTCGGCTCTCGGTGGCCTGTGCACCCCAGACCCCAGGCTGCCACCTCCAGGGGGCTCCGGTCCCCCCTCACGCCACTTCTCCCTGCAAAGCTGAGCGCTGCTCCCCCGAGCCAGGCAGGGAGGCGGCCGCACCTGCAGGGCCCGGAGCTCCCGGAGGGAGAGCCGCGGTGACGGTGACGGTGACGGTGACGGTGACGGGGAGGAGGCAGGCCTCGCCGGGCACCTGTTTGCCTCGGGGCTGCCTTCCCTCCCACAACACCTCCTGCACCTGAGACCCCGGGGCCTGGCGTCTGGGAGCCCCCAGCGCTCTGCCTCAGTGCGGGCGGGCGGGCGGAGGTGGTGGGTAAGCCCACGTGGGTGGGAGCCAGGGGTCGGCCCCCACCAGGGCCAGCGTTGGGAGGTGATGCCCCCGTGAGCCCGAGGCTGCAGCCCCAGTCCCAGCCGCCTGCCCGGGTGCTGGCCCCGCAGGGCGGGCGGGCGGAGGGGCCCTGGGCCCCATGTCGTTTCAGGTCACAGAACTCACCACCTGTGTGTGGTGAGGAGACTGAGGCTCAGAGACGACCTCGTTCAGGTCACACACTGGCAAGTGGGGAGGAGGCTCAACCCCAGACCCTGCCCCCCACTCCCATGGCCTGAAGGTGACTTGTGTGGCCTGGGGGTGGGCACGGGACACAGGGTGCACGGGGTGGTTCAGGCGACACGTTCCGATGGAAGCTGGGAAAGAGAGAGGAAGGCTCCGGCCCGGGCTGCTGTGGTACCCGGGCCTCGGGGGGAAGGGCCCCATGCAGCTCCATGGTCCCACCGGGGGCTGACTCGGTGGCCACGCCGTCAGCCTGCCCTCCCCACCCACCATGAACCTCTTTGTGGACACCCAGGGGTCCGCCAGCCCCTTCGGACATCAGGCAGGACTGTGCAGGTCAACAGACGCCGACTGGAACGCCTGCCGATGTCCGTGGTGTAAATGCCCCCAACGTGGTTTCAGCTCCCAGGGCGTCCCCTCGGCCCCGAGAGGGGCAGCCCCCGCCCCCCAGGCCTGTGCCCCGACGGGAGAACCTCGGGGACACAGGTGGGTGTGCACGCTGCCCGCCCCTCCCTGACCCACACCTGTGTTAACAGCGCCTCCTGGAGCCCGGCCAAGCCCGGGTTTACAGTGTCGGTGGCTGGTTCCCACCACAATTGCAGGTTCAGGTGATTACACGGATCATATGGCCCGAAGCCATAAAAATTTACTATCGAGCACACGCAATAGCCAGTGTCATAAAATGACTAGAAAGTGATGAGTTTTAAGTACTTATTAGCTTTTACAAAAACCACCTTATTGAGTTGTAATTATCATACAATAAACGGCACATATTTAAAGTGTGAAATTGGTGGCGTATCTACCATTTGTACATAAATACGCCTGAGAAACCATCACCTCAATAAAATAATGAGCACACCCACCTCTCGTTACACCCGTTTGCATTCCCTAGAGTTCGATATAAATGGAACAATACAATGTGGAATCTCTGCTGTCTGGCTGCTTTCAGTGTAATTATTCCTTTTTTTGTTGTTAATCCTCACCCGAGGACATTTTTCCATTGATTTTTAGGGAGAGTAGAAGAGGAGGGAAAGACAGAGAGAAACATCGATGTGAGAGAAACACATCAATTGGTTGCCTCCTGCACACGCCCCAACCAGGGCCTGGGCCATGGAGGAGCCTGCAACTGAGGTACGGGCCCTTGCCCGGAATCGAACCTGGGACTCTTCGGTCTGCAGGCCGATGCTCTCTCCACTGAGCCAAACTGGCCAGGGCATTGTGTGTAATTATTCTGAGGCTCACCCCTGTGATGGCATGTATCACTCGTTTTTATTGCTGAGTGCTATTCCAGGAAATGAACATATGACAACATGTTTGCCCATTCACCTCCTGATAGATACATGGGTTACATCCAATTCTGAACTTTTTTACAGAGAATACGTATCCTATATAATAAAAGGCTAATATGCAAATCGACCTAACGGCAGAACAACCGGTCGCTATAACACACACTGACCACCAGAGGGCAGACGCTCAACACAGGAGTTGCCCCCTGGTGGTCAGTGCACTCCCATAGGGGGAGCGCCGCTCAGCCAGAAGCCCTGAGTCGGGCTCACAGCTCACAAGCGCAGCAGCAGTGATGGGAGCCTCTCCCACCTCCATGGCAGCACTAAGGATGTTCGACTGCCAGCATAGGCCCACTCCCCCGAGGGCTCCCAGACTGTAAGCGGGTGCAGGCCGGGCTGAGGGACTCCCCGAGTGCACGAATTTTGTGCACTGGGCCTCTAGTGTAATTATACTGTCCTTCGTAATTGTCTTCACTGGCTCTCTGTGTTCTGTGCCAATTGGAATGACTCTGCATTCCATCCCAGAAAACAAGGTTGAGTATCTCTCGTAAGGTAGGTGGGCGGGAAGAAAATTTGCTTGTTGTTGTTTGTCTGTTTACCTGGGAATATCTTCATTTCACCTCCATTTTTTGAAAAATAGTTTTGCTGGATGTAGGATTCTTGGTTAACAGTTTTTTTTAATTTTCTTTCAGAACTTTAAATATATCGTCCCCCTTCCTTCTCGCCTCCTCTGTGCTGATGAGAAGCTGGCTGTCGATTTTTGAGGAGTCCTCTGGTGCGTGGTGGATCCTTTTCTCTTGCTGCTTTTAGGATTTCGACATTTTGACTGTAGTATGTGGTCCTGGGGAACACTGTATTTATCCTACTTGGAGCTTCTTGGATGTAGATTATTGTTATTCTTCAAATTTGGAAAGTTTTCAGCCATTAATTCTTCAAATGTGTTTCTTCTCTCTTAGTACTCCCATTACACATATGTTGGTGTGCTTAATGGCGTTCCACATTTCCCACTGACCCTCTTCCTTTTTCCCCTTCTTTTCTTCAGGTTACATCATCTCTATTGATCTTTAAGTTTACTGACACTTTCTTCTGCTAGTTCAAGTTGACTGTGAGCTGCTCTAGTGAATTTTTCATTTTCATTATTTTACCTCTAACTCCAGAATTGCTACTTGTTTCTTTTTATAATTTCCACCTCCTTACTGATAGTCTCTGTTTTATGAGTTATTATCAACCTCTCTTCCTTTAGGTTATTGTCAGCAGGGTTTCTTTTGAAAATATTTGTAATCGTTTCTTTACAATCTTCACAATACTGGGCCCCTTCAAAGAGAGTGCTCTCTGCCACCCTCAGAGGGGGCAGTGTCGGCGTGCGTGCCACCTGACAGACCCCCAAGGGTGACTCCGGTTTCAGTCTGGCTCTCTCTGACTGCTTTTTTCCATGACATAAATTTTTGGCTTGTCTACCTCTATTAGTATCACACCAACCTGCTGCTAACTGATTGCTCTATTGTTTTTAACAATGCCTTGGAGCAGAAATTGCTTCACAGTCTGATCCGAGTAAAGTCAGGCCCGCTGGCACGGGAAGGGTGTTGGCAGTCTTTGAAGATGGTGTTACCATCTCTGATTCTGCCCCACCCTGGGCAGAAGCTCTGTGCTATGGAAGAGGAGCTGGGGGTGGGGAAACTCAGTGTTCACCAGCCCCCCCTCCTAGATCCTCCCTCGGGCCAGGAGCTATGAGGAAGGCAGGTGCAGGAACTGGTGCCACCCCAGCTGCCTCTGTCCCCTGGTACCGATGACTAATAACACAGAGACAAGCAGGGTGGGATCTGCCCATGGGGACGGGGCAGCTGGCTCTCTGCTCTGAGCCGCCAGCACGGCGCCCCCGCAGCACAGAGTGTGGGAGCGAATACTGCACTACTCAGCATTCTCCACCTGGGTCTTCCCTGCAGAGCAGGAGCTGGAGCAGGAGAACAGGTGCCATCACCCACCTGGAATAGCTCTTCTGTACCCGGAAGAGGCCCAGTAATGCTCCCTGGCTGCTGAGTCCACAGAATGGCTCGTCCATCTCGGGGAGCTGGGGGACGCGGGAGCTTCCGCTCAACCGCCAAGCCCTCTGGCAAAGGTGTTCTGCAGCAAAGAACCATGGGGGTGGGACAGTCCACATCATTCTTGCTAAGTTATATAGGTTTTGTTGAGCAACGCCCCTTGGTTTTCTGTTAGCCCTTTTATCAATATCTACAGACATTCAACGATTGTCTTTGCTAATTACGGCCAGTTTAATATGTTTGTCTGGGGCAGTGGTCGGCAAACTCATTAGTCAACAGAGCCAAATATCAACAGTACAACAATTGAAATTTCTTTTGAGAGCTGGAAACCGACTTCTGCGCATGGGCCATGAAGTTTCAATAGCACTGTACATGTGCGCCCGCACGTGGTATATTGTGGAAGAGCCATACTCAAGGGGCCAAAGAGCCGCATGTGGCTCGCGAGCCACAGTTTGCTGACCATTGGTCTGGGGGAAAGGTTTTTTTTCCCCCAAAGTAACACTGCCAATTCCAAAGCTCAATTACCTTCTTTTTTTATTATTATTGAATTTTTACAGAGAGGAAGGGAGAGGGAGAGAGAATCAGAAACATCGATGAGAGAGAAACATCAATCAGCTGCTTCCTGCACATCCCCCAACCAGGGATATGCCTGCAATCAAGGCACATGCCCTTGACCAGAATCGAACCCAGGACCCTTCAGTCCACAGGCCGATGCTCTATCCACTGAGCCAAACCAGCTAGGGCTCAATTACCATTTAAGGAGATTTAAATAACAATAAAACAGATTTTTCCTCTGTGTTTACCATCTCTGATTCTTTTTATTTCTTTTGTGTAGATTCCTATTTTTATCTGATACAATCTTCCTTCTGCCTGAAAGATTTTCTTTAACATTTCCTGTAGTACAGGTCTATATGGCAATACATTTTTTTTTTAAGCTTTCATATGTCTGAATAATCTTTATTTTGCCTTTTTTTTTTTTTAAGTCATTTTCAGTGGGTATAGAATTCTGGATTTACGGGTCTTTTGCTATCAGTAATTTAAAGATGCTGCTCTCCTGCCTTCTAGTTTGGATGTATCAAAGGAGAATTGGCTGCCACCCTTATCCTTCTTCAGTACACAATGCATCGTTCCCCTCTGACGGCTTTAAATAGTTTCTATTCATTACTAGTTTTGAGTGATTTATCACATGCTTTGGTGTGGTTCTTTTCATGTTTCTTGTGCTTATGATTCATACCTTGATTAAATACTTTGTTTATTTAACTATTTTCCCTCTGTATTTCATTTTAAATAGTTTCGATTGCCATGTATTCAAGTTCACTAATCTTTTCTTCTATAATATTGAATCTGCTATTTTTCATCTCCATTGACCATTTCATGGTCATTGTAATTTTTCATTTCTAAAAGTTCAATTGAAGTCTTTTTCTCTATCGTCTATGTCTCTAACGTTTTGTGTATATGGAATAAAGTGTTGATAACTATTTTAATGTCCTTGTCTGCTAATTCTAACACCCATGTTAGTTCTGTGTCATTTCCATTGATTGAATTTTCTCCCTGTTATGAGTCATATATTCCTTCTTCTTCGTATGACTGCTAATTTTTTGTTGGATGACAGACATTGTAAAATTTATCTTGTCACTAATATTTTCCACTCTTGAGGCCAGGCCTTTTGAATACTCTCCCCAGTGCCCAGAGCCTGAAGTGTTCTTGTTTGGCAGGTAAACAAGGCTCCGTTCTTGACTCAGGTTGTCCTTTTCCTGGCCTTGGCAGTTTTCTCACATCGGTTTCCTGAACACTCACGGAGGACCCTGTGCACCTCGGAGTCTTCTCTCCATGACTCTATGTCCCAGGACTCTCGTCACCTGGTTTCCCCAAACTTTCTCTCTCTCTCTCTCTCTCTCTCAACTCGCTTCCTTCCCCTGTGCTGTGGTCTGTCTCTCGAGCAGTCAGCTGGGCTTTGTAGGACTCAACCCACTTGCTGTCCTTCCCTCAGGGATCACTGTCCTTTACTACCTAGTGCTCCGATTCTTGAAAAACACTGTTTTATCCCTGGCCGGTTAGGCTCAGTGGATAGAGCATTGGCCTATGGATCAAAGGGTCCCGGGTTTGATTCCGGTCAAGGGCACGTGCCTTGGTTCCATGCTCCTCCCGCGCCCCGGCTTTGGTTAAGCATGTGCGGGAGGCAACCAATCGATGTTTCTCTCACACTGATGTGTCTGTCTTTGCCTCTCTCTAAAAGATCAATGGAAAAATATCCTCGAGTGAGGATTAACAAACACACACACAAAAAAAACACATTATTTTATATTTTTGTTTGCAGGAGGGTGAATCTGGTCCCATTTTAGTCCACCTTGGCCAGAAGCCTCCACACCTGTATTTAATTGTGATTACGAGATGTGTTTGCTCTATTTCTCCGGAAGTAAATGATCTCAGGCAAGGAGTCATCAACCATTTCCTTTTTTCCCATCTCCCCATCTAGAATCATACCTGGCACATAGTAGGTGCTCAATAAATGAATGTCTCTTGGTATCAATGGGCTAGTGGGCACCCGCACCGGGCAAGTGTGGATTCCTGAGGGGCCAGGACCCTGCCCTCAGGTAAAGCACAGCCTGGGGAGATGAGTCAGCTCAGCACCGGGGGACTTCTGATAGAAATGGGGGTCTTGCTCTCAACCAGTATGGAATACACTCGAGAAGTCACCCATGGATGATGGATGGATGGATGGTGGATGGATGGATAGATGGATGGATGGTGATGGATGGATGGATGGATGAATGTATGTACAGATGGACAGATGGATGAATGGATGATGGATGGATGGATGGATGGATGGTGATGGATGGATGGATGGTGGATGGATAGATGGATGGAGGGTGATGGATGGATGGATGGATGGTGGGTGGATAGATGGATGGATGGTGGGTGGATAGATGGATGATGGATGGTGATGGATGGATGGATGGATGGATGGATGGTGATGGATGGATAGATGGATGGTGGATGGATGGATGGATGGATGGATGGATGGATGGTGATGGATGGATGGATGGATGGATTGATGATGGATGGATGGATGGATGGATGGATGGATCGTGGATGGATGGATGGATGGATGGATGGATGGATCATGGATGGATGGATGGTAATGGATGGATAAATGAATAGATGGTGATGGATGGATGGATGGATGGATGGATTGATGATGGATGGATGGATGATGGATGGTTGGATATGGTAGATGAATGATTGAAAAGTGCAGGAGAGTCTTGCCCTAGGCCACCAATTTCTTAGCTGCTCCCTGCAGAAAGTGGACGTTACTCGGATGGTGAGGGGCCGCTGTGCTCTAGTACCCACGGTCTGCAAGCGTTCTTGTGAACATCTCCTAAAAAGGTTTTCAGTAACCATTCGCCCTTGTTAACATTGATATTGAAACCATTTCGTCAGCACTTTAAATACTTTCACTTTTAGCAATAGTATCTATGAACTGTTAAACTTGTCATTGGGTAAGATAGGATGAGCGTGGGACACAACTTGAATCAATACTTTGTGACACATTTGATTGGTGGGTGTCGGTGCGCCTGGCTCTGGTGCTGGCCATGCTTCTGGACCTGGTGCCGGCTCGTCAGGGGCCTCGCTGTGCACTCGGGACCTGGGCATCTTCCTGCACGTGCACACTGTGCTTTGATTAAAAATGTACAAAAACTGCCCGGCCGGCGTGGCTCAGTGGTTAAACGTCGACCTACGAACCAGGAGGTCACGGTTCGATTCCCGGTCGGGGCACATGCCCGGGTTTCAGGGCTCCATCCCCAGTAAGGGGCGTGCAGGAGGCAGCCAATCATTGATCCTCTCTCATCATTGATGTTTCTGTCTCTCTCCTTTCCTCTCTGAAATCAATAAAGATATATATTTTTAAAAATGTACAAAAACTAGAAAGCTGCCTCCCTTGCCTCAGATAGGCCGGGAATCACTGATGTTCAGTGCCTTCCTGGAGCTGCCGTAACCCCACCCCATCATGGCCACACCTCCGTCCCCATCCCGAGACCTGGGACCCAGCGGCGTCTCCCTGGGGTGTCTCCCTGGGGTGTCTCCCTGGGCGTCTCCCTGGGTGTCTCTCTGGGGTGTCTCCCTGGGGTGTCTCCCTGGGCGTCTCCCTGGGGTGTCTCCCTGGGGTGTCTCCCTGGGGTGTCTCCCTGGGTGTCTCTCTGGGGTGTCTCCCTGGGCATCTCCCTGGGGTGTCTCCCTGTGGTGTCTCTCTGGGGCGTCTCCCTGGGCGTCTCCCTGGGGTTCCTGGGAGTGTGTGAATAAGCATGGGTGCCCAGGGAAAGGGGTCTGGGCACAGCAGAGCCAGGGTTCGAGACACTTTGGTGTTTGGCCTGGACCTCTCCCACCCAGGGAGGGGCCACACCTCCTGGGGACTTTGCCCACCCCACCTGGAGCGTCTGTCTCCCTGTCTCTGCCTGTCCCCCCAGAATCCTTTGAAGCCCCAGTGCCCCCCTCGCTCATGGTCTGGACCAAGACAGGGTGAGAGCCAGCTGAGTTTCTGGAACCCAGGAGAGGGGAAAGGGGGGGCCAGCTGGTGTCTGAAAGGATGCAGCTCCCAGGGGGGGGGGGGCACGCAGCCAACCGCCTCCTCGCCCTGGAACCCCTTGGCCTCCGAGCCTCTCTCCCCTGCTCTCCCTCCCACCTCCAGACCACCCTGGTATTCACCAAACCTGTCTGCCCAACAGCCCGGGGGAGGGGGACGGGGGCGGGGGGCTGTCGCAGGCCTGGCCCTGGGCCTGACCCCCTCCCCCAAGAACCCGCAGCCCCTGTGAGGGCTGAAAGGCTTACCCAGCAGGTCTGAGAGAGCAGGCAGCACAGCCGCTTTTAATATCAAGGTTTTCCAAAGATCAAATAAGAAAAAAAGAAAGTTATTTTGGAAACATCTAATGTGCCAACTAATTAAGTGTCTGATTCCTAACAAGCTCCCTGGCAGGAGAAGGGGCGGCCAGGCCCTCAGCCGCCCTCCGGCAGCCACAGGACAGACGGGAGGAACCAGAGCGGCGGGGAGCACCTGCCGGCAGCGGGACAGCGCCCGCCCGAGGGACTCGGATAAAACGTTCGCCAACGCGCATCTGATGGAGGTCGGTCCAGCACAGACAGGGAGCGCCTCCCGCCCAGCCGCCACCAAAAACCCACCGAGCACGCGGCCAGCAAGCCTGCTGAGGCCCAGGTCTCAGGCCTTAGAGAAATCCACGTCGGAACCACGGGGTCGGACGGCTGTGCCCCAAAATGGCGGGAAACACCAGGAGCCGCGAGAACGTGGAGAAGCTACCCCCGGGCCGTGACGCGGGGGGGAGTGGGGGGGCTGCTGGTGGGAAACAGCGCCCTTGTCCCCGACAATTAACCGGAACTACCGTGGGTCCCGTCACCGTGCTTCTGGGCGTAAGTCCAATAGAACCGAAAGCAGGATCTTTTTCTTTTTAAAAAATATATTGTTAGTGATTTCAGAGAAGGGAGAGGGAGAGAGAAACATCAGTGATGAGAGAGAATCATCGACCGGCTGCCTCCTGCACGCCCCCCACTGGGATCGAGCCCACAACCCGGGCCTGTGCCCTGACTGGGAATCGAACCGTGACCTCCTGGTTCATAGGTCGTCGCTCAGCCACTGAGCCACGCGGGCCAGGCCGCACGCGGGACCTTAAGGGTCACGTGCACACGGTGTTCGCAGCTGCTCCTTCCCAGTGACCCCGGGAGGAAGCAGCCCAGGGTCGTCCGCAGAGGCGCGGACACCACAGCGGGTGGGTCCAGCCTCACCAGCGTATCAGCTCAAAGAAGGCAACGCAAGCGCACAGAGGACGGCCCGACGCAGGGCACAGCGTCCGACTCCCCGTCGAGGACCTGCGGGAGCCCCTCGGCAGGAAGGGAGGGCGAGTCAGGTGCAGCGGGCAGAGCCTCCGTGGGGACGAGAAGGCTCTAAAGTCTACTGCCCGCCGTGTGCGTGTGGTTAGCGCCACTGTGCCGTACACGTAAAAACGGTGCATTTATGTCACATCTTTTTTAAAACCACAATTAAATGTTTTACAAGAGAAGAAACCACCCACCCCCCATCCACTCATCCACCAAGTGCTCACCAGGTGCTCCTTCTGCACTGGGCTGTTCCAGGTGCAGGGACACGGGAAGAGGCCGAGGCTCGCGGGAAGATGGCGGGCGGCGGCGGCGGGGGGGGGGGGGGAGTTGGGGAGAGAGAGAGAGAGAGAGAGAGAGAGAGAGAGAGAGAGAGAACAGCACTAACAAACAAGCCGGGATCTATGAGGTGGTGCGATTGTCTTTCAAAAGCAAAGTAGGGGGAGGTGGGGTCAGGGGGTGCAGTGGGGGTGGGGGCTGAAGAACGGGGCTGCTGTGGGGTCCCAGGGGAAGGCTTCGAGCTGGGACATGTAGCTCGAGGGGGATCAGGGAGGAGGGGACAGGCCGGTTGAGGAAGAAGGCGAGGCTTTGCAACCACCAGAGCTGGGCTGGGGACCCAGCTGGGGCCTGGGCTCAACCCTGTTATTTTAAGTTGGGGGCCAGGCCAGGGTGGGGGGAGTTGATGCCCTGGAGAGTGGGAACCAGGGAGGCACCCCAGGCCCTCGAGAGGGCGGCATGTGGGAAGGGGGGCAGCTCCAGGGCCTGCACCCCGAGAGCAGTGGACGCTGGGCCACACCTCCCCCCCTCCTCCCCATCGGGGGGTCCACCTGGGCGCTGGGCAGGAGCTGCCCGAGACCGACCCAGGTGTCTGCGCTAATCCGGCTCCAAGGGGACCCGCCAGGGAGGCCCAGAGGCCGAGCTCACCTGCAGGAGGTGGGACCACGACCCCCTCGGGCGATTAGGGGGGTCGGGTTTCAGACGACTCAACTGGGGGCTTTCCCAGGCCCAGGGTGCCCCCCACCTTTGAGGCCTCACCAAAGCCTCTCAGGGTCGACCTTCGGCTCAGAGCGGGAAAGGGGAGAAGGCCTCGGGCCCACGCCTCCCTCGGCAATTACCGAGGATTAGCCTCAGCTCCCAGCCGGCTGCTCAGCCCTGGCCTCCCGGCCGCCTCACCGGGGAACGGCGGGGTGGGGGGGGGAAGGGTCCCCCAGGCCAGCGGCCGGCCCCTAGGGACCCTGTCCCCTGGGCTACCCCCATCCCCCCGCACCCCCCGCTCCAGGAGCTGGTGTGCAAGCCACACACGCAGTGCCTGGTGTCAGGTGAGGCCTCTTTGGCATCAGATAAACGGGAGAGGGGCTGGTTTAACGCTCGACTGCGTCTGGCTTGGGATTCTCAAGGCCCTTGTCTGGAGCGAGGGGGCACCGCCCTCTCCCCCTCCCCCGCAGCCCTCACCCTCAGCACCCCTCCCCCCAGCTCAGACCCCACCCTCGGTGCCCCCCAGCTCAGACCCCATCCTCGGCCCCCCCAGCTCAGACCCCCTGCATCTAGAGAGCCTGTTGACTTGCCTGGATCCAGAATTCTCGAGGCAGCTGTGTGGCGTGAACGATGCCCGAGAACCCACGTCAACCAGGCCTCTGGCTTTTCCTGAAAGAGCCGCCCTTGGGCATCAGAGGGAAGATCCCGGCACCTGGGCTGCGGCACCTCCTGTGCGGTGTGGGCTGGGCCTGGGGGAGGGGGCCGTGGCCTGGCCCCAACAGCAGACAGAAGCCTGAGGACCTGCCTGTGCAGAGACCAGGCCTCCTCCTCAAACTCCAGGCCAGGCCACGGGCTGGGGCTCAGCGTGGAGGCCCCAGGATGCTGCCGGGGTGTCAGCACCGTGGGTCGTGTTGTAAACCTGAGCCTGGTGTGTGTGTGTGTGTGTGTGCGTGTGGCCTGGGTGTGTTTCATGTGCCCTGTACGTGTGACTGGCAGGGGCCTGTGCCTGCCCACGAGGCCTGGGCAGCAGGAGGCCATCTGACCAAGGACGGGTGACCTCTGCCCTCTGCCTGCCTCCGGCCACCCAGCCCTGCCGGCCGCAGACCCGCCCAGGAAGTGGGACACAGTCTGAGCTCCCAGGTTCCGACCAGGAGGTGGTGACCACGCTCGCCCTCATCCTGGCCACAGGGCCAGACCTTGGCTGCCCACTTCAGAGGCAGGTCAGCGTCAGCCCGCGGCGGCCCTGCCTCCTGGGAGAGCCAGACGGCCCGGGCACGGTCTGGGTTTCACCGGGTCCCGGCGGTGATGCCAGGGGAAGGCGAGGCCCAGGACCCAAGGTCACTGGTGACCGGGAAGCGAGTGAGGTCAGGTCCTCAGAGCAGCAGGCGCCCCGGGAATCAGAAGTGCAGAGGTCGCTGGGGGGCCAGTGACGGTGAGGGAGGTGCAGCAAGGTGGCTCCTGGTCTCCCCGAATCCGAGCCTCTCGGGCAGCACCAGGCCTGGGTGTGGGCTCCCTTCTGACCAGGCAGGGCCCTGGGCAGGCGGCGGGATGGTGACTCAGCAGAGGCCACTCACCCCAACTGCCCGCCACTCCCTCCTTCACCCCTGGAGTGTGCGAGCCGTGTCCCCCAAAGGCCCTTGGACAGTTTATGACACCCAGCACTTACTGAGCACCGACTGTATGCCAGGAGCTGTGCCCGGTGCTGGGGCAACTAGAAGGATGTGCCTGCATCTGGGGCATCTGAGGGGAATCAGTCCACATACGCCACCCCCGGGGAGGGCCCCCCACCCCATGCCCAGGACCAGGGGGCTGCAGAGTGAAGGCCAGAGGGCCTGGGCAGTGGGCAGTACGCAGGGTGCAGAGCCTGGCACGGGTCAGCCTGGAGACTGTGGGCAAATTGCTCAAACGCTCAGGACCTCAGTTTCCCCATCTGTGAAGTGGGGATGCTAGTCATGCTGCCTCCCAGGCTGGGGACAGGACGGGTGGGAGGTGGGTGATGTGGCAGGTGGGTCCTGGTCCTGTATTTGGGGAGCCTCACCCTCACTCTCCTCGTCCTCGGTCTCTGAGGCTCGGGGATCCCCGCCCCTGCAGATGCCCCCCTCGCTGTGGCCGGGGAGAAAAGAGAAAGGTCCCTCCTGGCAGGGAAGACGCTGACCCAACACTTCCCATGACAAGGGCGGCCCAAAGCCGTTTCCACACTTTATAACCTCGGGGTCTGGGCCACCCAGGCACTGGGGCTGAGCCCAGAGAGGGGGAGATGAGCCGGATGTCTGGAAGGGGGGACCCAGCGCGGAGGGCCCCGCTTCCTGGGCGCTGGCTCTGAGCGCTGCCCCCTCCCTGTGACTAACCCGCTCGCTGGGGGGAACCGGGCCCAGAGCGGCCACCCCGCTTGCCCGCGGCCACGCAGCCAGAGGAGGGCAGCAGCCGGGAAGCCAGGCGCTGCGAACACCATGGGCTGGGCTTAGTCTGGGAGGAAGACTGGGCCATCGGGCCGGGGCAGTAAAGACCAGGAAGGGGGGTGTGGCCAAGAGAGTCCCAGCCAGCTCCCAGGAGCTGAACTGTGTCCCCCAAAAGGGACCTGCTGGAGTCCAGCCCCCAGGTCCTCCGCAGGCTGGGTCCCTGCCTGGAGCCCCGGGCAGGAAGGTGTGTGGAGATGCTGTCTTCACAGGTCACCAGGTCAGGATGAGGTCACTGGGGGGCCCTGGTCCAGAGGGATGGCCCGCACACGGGAGAGCCAGGTGAGGCCCGGGGCGCGGACACCACAGCCGCGCAGCAGCCTGCTAGAGAGGGGCGCCGGCCGGCCGGCTCAGGACCCCTCGTCCCTGCGAGCTGCCCCGGCCGTGGGCAGGCAGGCCGGAGAAGTGGGCGTCCGAGCCTCCCTTCGGCCAGGACCACACCGAGGCAGGTGCTGTCCCAGGTCAGCCCGGAGGACACGGCTCCCGGCTCCTGGCTCCTGGCTCACTCGGCACCCCCTGTCCGACGGCACCTCAGAGAACTTGCTCCTAGGGCTCCCGGGCCAACTCGAATCAGCAGAGAACCCTGGGGCTGGTTTCAGGGGACAGACACAGCCCCGCGGAAGGAAGTGCAAGCCTGCCACCCTACGGCCCCGACTTCGTCACCAACGCCCCGGGAGAACCAATAGAAACGCCCACCCAGCACCCCGGCCGAGCCGTGTCCCTGGGCCCAGGCTGGCGGAGCCCACCCCCGAGGCCGCCCGCCGGCTGCCCCCTCTCCTGCCCTGGAGCCCCGCAGGCGAGGACGCGGTTTGGTTTTCACCCCATCCCAGAGACGAGCAAATAGTTCCTTTACCCAAACTTCGTGCGACTCTGCTGCGACCCTGGGCTGTGGGTCTCCTGCCATGACCCTTGACCTCTCTGCCCCCCTGGGCCACTCCCGCTCTTGGCCGGGAAGGGCTTTGCGGGTGCCTCCTGCCCGTCCCCGTCGAGGGGTGTTTTGTTGGAACCCCGTCCCAACTGGCCAGAGGCAGCCCCGCTCTGGCTCAGCCGCCTGGACGCCGGCCCTCTGCACAGCTGAGCCCAGGCCTGCAGGGCAGCCAGGAGTGAGGGGGCGGGCTTTCCGTCAGCATCATGGCCGGGGCACCCGGAGCTCCTCCCAGAGTTTATGTCCCCGACGGAGCCCCGGGCAGGAAGGTGTGTGGCGGGAGGAGGACTGTGCAGCCCTGGGCACCCCGTCCAGGCACCAAGCAAGGCCGGGGCAGGTCCGGTCACCTTCCCTGAGGGTCACATCACCCACCTGCTGGCAGCGGGCAGCGGGCAGCGGGCAGCAGGAGGCAGGCATCCTGCCGCGTCCCAGGGCCAGGAGACAAAGGCCCAGGCAGCTCCTCTTCCTGCTGCTGGACTTGCCGGGGCCGGGGGAGGAGGGAGGGGGCTGGGGCGCCAGAGCCCCCTCCTGGGGAGCCTGAGAGGCATGCCAGCCCCTTTTGTCCACGGAATGCAGTTTTCTCCGTGCACTCAGGGCGGGCGCACGGGGCCGGCCGTTCCCACCGCTCCTCGCACAGGAAAGTGGCAGGATGTTCAACAAGGTCCTTCGCTCGGGGGACCCACACGGGGCCAGAGAGTTCACACCTGCCCCCACGGGGACGCGCCCAGGGGCTCAGAGGGGTGCGGGATGTCCCGTGGCGGGGGCTGGCTGGCAGGCGAGCACAGGCCCGGCAGCACCTCCCAAAGGCCTGGAGGTCCCGCAGGGGTCACACGGGAGCCCGGATCCCACGTGACAGACGGGAAACTGAGACCCACTGGGCCTTGGAGCCTCCAGCCCTGGCCTCCTCTGTCCACTGCCCCCGACTCAGCGTCCCTGGCCACACCCCCCGCGGGGAGCGGCGCCGCTTTCTTCCGGGCCCTGCTCGGTCCACAGATCCCTTTCAACACGTGCCCAGCTCTCGACAACAAGGGCTCCTTCAGCCCTGTCCCGCCTGCAGGGCATGAGCTCCGGAACATTCCGTGTGTCAGCCACGCACCCCAGAGGGCAAGGAGCGGCCATTCCCGGAAAGGACACACGGGCGCCAAAGCTGCCCCACGCTCATGAAAGGACGCTCAACGCCGAACCCTGCAGGCGGCAGGCACCAACCCGACCCCGCAGAGCCTCCCCTGGCACCCTGAGGCCTGACCTCCGACCCCCGACCCCACAGCCTGACCACGGCGTCCCGGTCTGCAGGGCGGTCCTGTCTGCACATCAGGTCCCACAGGCAGCGCGACCCAGGAGTAACCCGAGACCCTCCGCCCACCGGGGGGGGGGGGGGTGGCTTTTCCATGTTTCCTTGTGCCCTTACACACCCCCAGCCCCGTCAACCGGCTGTTGGCTCTGCTGCCCGCCTCCCACCTGCGGCCCATCCGTCATCCTGCGTCTGAGCTCAGACCCCGCGAGGCTCAGCCTGACACCGGCGGGCACGGCCGCCAGCAGCTCACATCTGTGTTTTAGGTGAAATTTGCTCCCAGTGACGCTCACAAACCCACAGCCCCCTGAGGGGCGTCACCCAAACCCCAAGAACTATGTCACCGTCCCGGACGTCCCTGCCCGACACGCGTGGCAGCCACTGGCCACATGTGGCTGCGCTGGGTGAATGTAAGTTAATTGGGATTAAACAGAAGGTACCAGTTCCCCAGGCACACGGGCCTCACTTCAGGAGCTCAGTGGCCACATGTGGCCGGTGGCTGCCGTGTGGGACAGAGCAGACCCCGGTCATGGCCGCGGAGAAACTCGCTTCAGTCCACATCTGGTTTTTACGCGTGGTTTCCTTCACCCGTTTTGTCCAAAGCCTTTTTTAAAAAATTTTTTTTATTTATTTCAGAGAGGGAGAGAGACAGAAATATCAATGATGAGAGAGATCATGGATCAGCTGCCTCCTGCACGCCCCACACTGGGGATCGAGCCTGCCACCTGCGCACGTGCCCTGACCAGAAATCGAGCCCTGATTTCCTGGTTCATAGGTCAGCACTCAACCCCTAAGCCACGCCCGCCAGGCTGTCCAAAGCCTTTTAAGAGGCTCCGAGTGGGCCCCTGAGCGCCTGCACCAGCCACGCCCGCTGTGGGGGAGCAGAGTGGTGGGTGAAGACCCCAGAACAGGACGAGACCCCACGCTCCTGCTGCAGGCAATGTGGCGCCAGGCCCGGCGTTGCGGCGGCCACAGCGCGAATTCCACGCGGGCATGCGCAGCTCTCGGCTGCTTCCCACACGTCGTGCATTTTTCATGCGAAGCAAACGGTGCTCTGAGCACCGTCTTCCTTGCGGGGCCGGTCCTGGCGCAGCAGCCACAGGGCCAGGGAAGGTTCCGGCCCAACATCAATAAATCAGGGCGCAGGCTGCCAGGAGACCGTTAACCCTTAGAGGGCCAGAATCCAGAGCTCCTCGCACAGAAATGAGGCTGGTGCGGGCAGGGGCGAGGCCTGGCTTCCATCCTCGGCGCATCCCGTGTGGCTTCGCCAACTGCCTTGCCTCTCGGGCACCGGCATCCTCCTGGGTCAGGGAGAGGCATCCATCGCCCTTAGGCGTGGCACCCACACACCTCAACACGCCCATAACGCCCGCCCGGCCGGGCCACCCAGCCGCCCCGACGGAGGCTCCCTCCCTCCCTCCCTCCCTCCTCGGCCGCACCCTGTGCCTCCTCTGGAGCCTGGTCGCACAGGGTGCCCAGGTGTGCAAGGCCCGGGACAGCCCGGAGGAGGCCCACGTGCCCGGCGTCTAAACCGTCAAACCCGTCAAATCGTTCTGTCTGCCCTCCCCCCCCCCCCCCGACCAGCCTCCGACGGCCTGGACGTCAGCCTCACACGTGGGACTCTGGGCCTCCCTGGCTCCCTCCACGGTTCTCTCCCGGCCACGCCCGCACATCCCAAACACTGGATGCCCACTCAGCAGAGGGCGCTGGCCCACACCCAGGCCTGGGGTGTTCGCGTGGCACGGCCCCTGAGGGAGATCACAGGGCGGGTGTGGGCCCTGTGGGCAGGCAGTGCCAGCGCCACGGGCACAGGGATGCGCCTGGAGCGGGGAGTGGGCACCAGACGGGCACATTCCTGCTGCCACGGGCAGGGCTGGGTGGCAGAGGCCGGGTCGGAGGCCGGCACTGCCCGACCTGGGCGTACACACTCACCCGTGGGCCTGGGTCCTGCTCTCAGGACCCGACACGCGGCTGCGCCCGTGTGTGCCAGCGACTATGACACCGTCATTACTAAGCGTGAAGTTGTACGAACTTGCAAAGAAGCAAGTCATATTCGACACGCACGTGACAGACGTGCCACACGCCTCACCCCCTGACCCTTGGTCTGGCTGAGCTCCCATCCGCGCCGCGGTTCTGTGCCGTACGCCGGTGGGTGGGCTCGGCGCAGGTTCCGCTCCTGCCCTCTCCCCGCACTGTGCCCACGGCCACGGGGCCTGCCCCCCAGACCCGCCCGTCAGGGCCTCCCCCTTGGTCACCAGGTCTCGCTGAGCCGGCGTCCTCGAGTGTGCGCCGAAGACCGTCACCTCTGCCCACGCGTGGGCCTTTCCCGACAGAGATGCTGTGAGGTAAACTGAGGCATGTCTGCCTTCGAGCCCGAGGTGGTTCCTACGGAGCAGGGGCTGTGGGTAAGCCGCGGCCTCAGTCGTCCCTGGGGCCCGGGGGGCCGGGTTCGAGAGCAGGCCTGGCTGAGTCACTGCCAAATTGTCTTAGCGGCGAAATGCGGCCCCACGGGAGGTGCTGAGCGGCAGCCTCCAGGCGCCCGTTCTCCGCCCACCAGACTGTCCACCGACATGAGGGCGGGGCTCAGCCGACACCCCGAGGGGCAGGTCTTCCGTTTGCCAAGAGGCAGCCCCGCAAACAAAGGCCCAGCTGAGCCGGCAGCCCTGGCCCCGGCCCGACCCTCCCGGACGCAGCTCAGCCCTGCAGCTGAGTTCTGTGTGGGCTCCAAGGGAGGCCGGGCCGCGCCCTCAGACTGGGCAGCCCCGTGGGTCCCGTGGTCCCAGGGAAGAAAGGCTGGGGGCGAGGACAGCCGAGCTGCAGAACTGAACGGGGTGCTGCAAACGGCTGGGGTGCAGGCCCAGGGAGCTCCCCCAAGGGGTGGGGTGGGCCAGGCAGGAGAGCTGGAGCCGGTCGGTGGGTGGGAGGGGGTGGGAGACGGGGCTGGGGCTGAGAGCTGGGAGTCAGGCAGGGGGCCTGCGGCGTGGGAGGAGAGACAGTGGACAGACAGACAGACGGACGGCGGAGTCCCCCAGACCCAGGTGTGTGACCGTGTCTGTCCCCAAACATCTGTAACCCGGGACCAGGTAACCGACTGCAGCCCAGACGCCTCGCCCAGCCCCCCGCAGCAGTCCCTCAGCGAGCCCCCAATGGGACCCGTTTCCTGGAGGGGGAGGGGGGGGGGCTGCCCCACAGAGACCCCCACAAGGCACCTCCCCGCAGAAGCCCCATTCCCAGTATCTCCCCCCGACTGTCTCCCTCTCTCTGTCTCTCTCTGTCCCGTGTGGATGGGGGGCAGCCTCGGGGGACGGGAACGTCTGGTCGGCTGGGAGGAGCCCGGTGCCCGGGGCACCTGCTGGCTGGGTCTCAGGAACTGAACGAGTGACCCCCTGGAACCAGGCCGGGCCTCACTCAGGAAAAGTCTCCAGTCGCCGTCCCCCGGGTTCTGACTGTGATTACGATGAGCCTCTGACCGGCCTGCCGCCCACACGCCTTCCAGGGTCTCTGCCGGGCCCTCGCACGGGGCTGGGAGCAGCCTGGACAGGGTGGCGTGGGGTGTCAGTGTCGCCGACATCCCGGGCTCACTGCTCAGGGAACAGGCTGCCTCCGCCTGCTGGGGCTGTGGTGGAAACTAGCCGTGGCCCCGGCCTGGGGACAAAGCCTGGGGTGAGGGATGGGGCACGGGGGTGACTGTTGACCAACTGAGTCAGAGAGACCAGCCTGAGACAGACCTGGCTGACGGAGGCAGCGGAGGGACGGAGGGACGGAGGGACGGGACTCTGCGTGTGCCTGTGCCGGCACCTGCCCCCGTGGCGGCCCCAGGCTTCTATTTACACAGCGGTTCCCACCCCCGCCCTGTCAAACGGAGACAAGTTTTCACCTTCAGTCGCAGCCAGAGCAGCCCAACATCTGATGGGAGTGATTTCACAAAGCGGCTGAGTGACAGGCGAGGACAATGGAGGCGGGATGTCCGGGTTATCAAAGCACGCCAGGTGGGCGGGCGAGAGCGGGCTTGTCCCCGGCAGCCCCGGTCCTGCTTATCGCTCGGCCGGTGCTTCTCCTGAGCACCGGACCACGGCCTGTGGAGGTGGAACAGGGCAGGACCGAGCTCTCAACTGGAACCGCTTCCCCGGGGAGCTGTCTCTCCGTTGCTCGCCCCAAATCCGGCCCCACACGCTGCACTGGGGCTGGCGATTCGTAACCCAGATGCCCCTTTGTGGTGACGGGTGCGATGGGGGTGGCAGGCAGCCCTCGGGGGACAGGCCTGCGCTTCGTGGTCTTGGAACAGGAGCTGCCCTTCTGGAGGCTCTGATTCCCGCCCCATGGGCGCCGCGGGGGGCGGGGGGCGGCTACCTGCAGGACTCTCGTGCGAGTCTGCTGTGAGAACTCAGCGTGCGTGTGTGAAGGGACAGCCATGTGCGCACGCCTGGCACAGACACAACACTGCCTGGAACAGCATGCCACGCGCCTGGACGGACCTCAGAGGCAGCCCTCGGGACCCCAGACTCACCCTGCAGTTCTGGCTTCTCTGAGCACATTCCTGCGCCTGGGATCTGAGGGGAAGTTGGGAGGGGAGGGTGGGTGGCTGTCTGGGTGGCCCAGCCGTAAATCCTGAGCAATGAGGTGGCTCAGTTTCCCCTCCTACAAAGTGGACTGAGTTACCTCCTGCGGCTGTGGGAGGCTAATGAGTCAGTGTTTGTAAAACACTTCAGATCAGATGAAAGCGGCTCAGGAGCGGGCTGCCTGGTGGAGGTGATTGTGGTGGGTGCACACACGCACGTGCACACACATGCACGTACCCCTACACATGTGCACATGCACACGTGCACCCTCACACATGTGCATGCACATCCCCTGCTCTCAGTGCTGTGCCCATACCCAGGTCGCACACAGGTGCCCTCCTAGGCCCACAACAGGGCCAGAGCCTCCCACCTCCACCTCCTCGTGCAGAGCTGTGGGCCCAGGACGGCCCTGCACAGCTATCGGTGACCCCTGCCCTCTCAGCCAGCAGGTTGGCCGAGGGCGACAGCAGGACGAGGCAGTGCCCAGGGATAGTGCTGGGTTTGGGTCCCAGTCCAGCTTAACCTCCTGGATTTGGTGACAAAATCAACCCCAGCCAGAAGGGCTCTCTCTGCACAGGCCCACAGTGGGGGGCCGCCGTGTACCGGCGAGAAGCTCCCCTCTGGAACCGTGCCCGAGGGCAGACCTGGGAAGTCGCTACGCCGCCCGCAGGCGTGATGGGACAAGACCAGACCCCAAGCCTGGGAGCGCCTGGTGCCTGGACCGAGGGCCGGGGTGAGCCGTCCACGCCCTGCCCCCCTGGGGTGGTGTCTGGGCTCCCGCCCGGCCTCTCCGGTGCCACCTCCGGGCCAGGATTCTCGGGGCGGCGAGAGCTGCATGGCCGGTGCGGCCCCTGAACCCGGGAGTCCAGGGGAGGTGCCCTGAGGATAAAGCACACGCAGAACGTCCAGGACATGCACCCCGTGAACTCGCCCACAGCTTTAATGGGTTACGTGTTAACATGGCAATGCTTTGGATTATTGGGTCAAGATCCAGGCTCCAAATTAAATTTCTCCTGTTCCTTTTTATGCCTTTTAATGCAACACCAGCAAATTTAGAACCACAGGCGTGGCTCTCAGTCTGTCACTCCGGGCAGCTCTGACCTAGAAATGCAGCGTCTTAGCGCGGGGACCTGGGGACTGCGGCAGGAAGCCACACCTCCCGGGGCCTCACGAGTGACGGAGTCCCCGTGGGGGAGGCACACGTGCCCAGGGATAGGGGTGCCCTCGTCTCTTTGGAAGTTTTCGTCTAAGCTGTAGAATGGGCAGACACCGCGGTCAACTAGCTGACCCATGCCCGGGGCAGCCAGACCCTCTCTCGGGCTGAGCCCAGGGAACACCGACAGGCAGTGCCCGACAGGCAGTGCCCGAGGGGAGCTCGGGACCGCGGGGTCACTCGCAGAAATAGCCGCGGAGACGCCAGATTCGGCAGAGACGCCACCTGCCCGGATGCTGCCCGGAACTCCCTTCCCCGGGCCCCGCGGGCAGTGACTGGGAGCCTCGGCCCATCCATCACTGTCAGGCTCCAGGTCCAGCCTGGCTGCGGCCGCTTCCGCCACACCAGCAGGAACAGAGAGGGTCCAGGGCTGGCGCGGGCAGGGCTGCCCCGGGCCAGACCGAGGTGCCCTGCCAAACGCACGCTGGCCTCCTTCTGGGGTCACGCAGCCGGACCCGGCCTCTTCTCTCCAAGCCCCAGTTGGACGGAGGCCCTGCAGCGACCGGCGTCCGGAGCCAGGCCCGGCCTCTGCACAGAGCTGGCGACGTGGCCTTTTCGAGAGACTCCAGCTGGCAGCCTGTCTCCACGCACCCACTAAGCGCCAGAGCTCAGGGGGCCCTGGCGTGGGCCCAGTCCCTCTGTGACCCTGCCCAGCTCTGGGCTGGCCCTGGGGCAGGAGGCCCTGGGGCAGGAGGCCCGGGTGGCCGCTGCTCACACACCGGGCTGTGCCTGGCACCCCTCCTGGGGCCCCACACGGTGGCCGTGGTCAGAATCTGCACGCATGTCAGCACCCAGTCGTGTCGCAAGAGCCTGCACTTATTTGTTCATCTGCTGGCGTCTGTCCGCCCTCCAGCGTGGAGGGCCTCCCACCCCACCCACAGCTCCCAGCTGGGACCCCACAGCCTTGTGCTCAGAGCCCGGGGCTGCGAGCTGTCCCACCAAGGTCATCCGTGTCCACCTGGGCTGCGAGGTGAGGGCAGAGGCTGCCCTGGGCCGGGCAGGGGCCTGTCTCTGCTCCCTGTGGGCTGGCTCCCGCGTCCCACAGTGCCGAGGGGCGAGGCCTGTGCCAAACACGGCTGCAGCTAGGCTGCTGTGATGGGTGGGCTTGTCTTTCTGCCCCACCAGGAGCAGCCACCTCAGGGCCAGCGGTCCCTCGGGACGGCCTCTCTGAGCCCACAGGGCACGCTCTACGGGTCGCAGGTCGACCATGCAGCTGGAGAAGGCAGAGAGGACCCGCCCGCGGCCCCCGCAAGGGAGCTCACGGCCACCCTCCTCGAGACCGAGCCCTCCATCCCGCACGCGGCGCACATGGAGACGCCTGCGGGTGTCCCACATGGGGACGCTCAGACCTCACTCCGTGCACTGTGCTCACGTTGTGGTGGGGAAACTGAGGCACGCAGCCAGCCAGGACTCTCGGTGCCACCCCACCATGAGGTGTGGTGGGTGACGGGTCCGCTCGGCTGTCCTAACAGGATGCCCCAGACGGGCGGCTGGAACAGCACGTCCATTTTCTCACGGTTCTGGAGGCTGCATCCCGAGACCCGGGTGCTGCCGGTCGGTCGGACTCTCCGTCTTGCAGACGCGCCTCTCACGGACGCCCCGGGGCCTGTCCTCCGGGCCCCTGAGAGACAGGGCTCTGCTCTCTCCCTCTTCCACGGGGACCCCAGTCCCACCGCCCAGGCTCCACCGTGACCTTCATTAACCTAATCCCCCTCAAAGTCCCTTCTCCCAATGCAGTCCTGTCGGGAGCTGGGCTTCACTATGGGGATTTGGGGGACACGGTCCATCCTCAGCGGAGAACCAGAGGCTGAGTGTCCCATCTGTGAGAGGGCCCCATGCGTCCAGCCCGCAGCACGTGGCCGGTGGGAGGGAGGAGCCACCAGAGTCTACGCCACAAGCGTGGGCACCCAGAACCCGAGGCTGCCTGCACCAGCGGCGCCATCCCCAGGACGGGCGGCCATGCCCTCCCTGCTGGAGTGGGGAGCGGTGGGGAGGGCGAGCCCAGCCGTGTGCAGGGCCCTGGGTTCACTCCTTCACGACTGTGAGACCTCACCGGCCATCCTTCAGGAAACGCCGCTGGTTCGCCCCAAGATCCCCCCCTCGCTCGGGGTGGGGTCTGATGGGCACCCGGGAACCTTCTGACTCCCGGTCTACCCAGCCCCCGCCCCACCCGCTGCAGCCACCACAGAGGACGGGCTCCAGGCTCCAGTTGGGCAGGCAGAGGCCCGAGCCACCCTCCTGGCTGGTCCTGGGCTGACACTCGAGCCCTGACTCAGTTGTTCTTTATCCGCTAAGGAATCTGGCAGAGCCTGCCCGGAGCTAAGAGGCCCGAGATAAAAGGTCACGCTAGGGTGGCTACCCAGCCTCCTTTGTCTGGAGTCAGCTTCTGAATGAAATCAGACTTGGACCGACTCTTGGGTGTCCTGGCCGGGCACTTGGCCGCCACCCAGCCCTGAGGAACACACACAGGGAGACGGACCACCTGCATTCAGACCCACAGTGCCCGACCCCCGTCCTCCAGCCTCTGTTCCTCCTGCAAAATGGAGCCTCCTTTTCGAGGTTCGGGGGGAGGTCATCACTGTGTGAGAGCACACAGCAGGCACTCAATAACTGCAGCTCCCAGCCTGGTGCCCACCTAAGGCTTAGGACTCGCACAATAATGCCCGGTGCTCAGAGACTCCTGTTAGTGCCCCAGCCCTGCCCCCATGGGTTGTGGCCTTTTACCTACCTCGCACTCCCGGAAAGCTCTTCATGGCCACAAGTCTAAGGGAGGAGCCAAAGGCGGCTGTGGATCTGTTCCCACACCCCTCCGGAGAGACCTTGGGGTTCCTGCCCTCATCTTCCCCCTGTTTTAAAGCCGTGGAATGTCAGCTCCATGAGGGCAGGGCAGTGCCTTGTTACTGTTGCATCCTCTCACCAAGAGCCACACCTGACACTGAGGAAGTATGACAGCTATTGGATGGATGGATGGATGGATGGATGGATGGATGGATGGATGGATGGACAGGTGGATGGGTGGGTGGATGGATGGATGGATGGATGGGTGGTGGATGGATGGGTGGATGGATGAACAGGTGGATGGATGAATGGATAGATGTCTGGGTGGATGCATGGATGGATAGATGTCTGGGTGGATGGATAGATGGATGGATGGATGGATGGATGGATGGATGGATGGATGGATGGATGGATGAGTGGATGGATGGATAGATGGATGGATGGATGGATGGATGGATGGATGGATGGATGGGTGGATGGATGGTTGGTGGATGGATGGATGGGTGGGTGGATGGGTGGATGGGTGGGTGGATGGGTGACTGGATGGATGGATGGTGGATGGTGGATGAATGGATGGTGGATGGATGGATGGATGGATGGATGGATGGATGGATGAATGGATAGATGTCTGGGTGGATGCATGGATGGATAGATGTCTGGGTGGGTGGGTGGATGGGTGGGTGGATGGGTGGGTGGGCGGATGGATGGATCGATGGATGGATGGATGGATGGATGGATGGATGGATGGATCGATGGATGGATGGGTGGATGGATCGATGGATGGATGGTGGATGGATCGATGGATGGATGGATGGATGGATGGATGAGTGGATGGATGGATGGATGGATAGATGGATGGGTGGGTGAATGGATGGGTGGATGGATGATTGATGGATGGATGGATGGATGGATGGGTGGGTGGATGGGTGGATGGGTGGGTGGATGGATGGATGGATGGATGGATGGGTGAATGGGTGGGTGGATGGATGATTGATGGATGGATGGATGGATGGATGGATGGGTGGTGGATGGATGGGTGGATGGATGAACAGGTGGATGGATGAATGGATAGATGTCTGGGTGGATGCATGGATGGATAGATGTCTGGGTGGATGGATAGATGGATGGATGGATGGATGGATGGATGGATGGATGGATGGATGAGTGGATGGATGGATAGATGGATGGATGGATGGATGGATGGATGGATGGATGGATGGATGGATGGATGGTTGGTGGATGGATGGATGGATGGATGGATGGGTGGATGGGTGGGTGGATGGGTGACTGGATGGATGGATGGTGGATGGTGGATGGATGGATGGATGGATGGATGGATGGATGGATGGATGGACAGGTGGATGGATGAATGGATAGATGTCTGGGTGGATGTATGGATGGATAGATGTCTGGGTGGGTGGATGGATGGATGGATGGATGGATGGGTGGGTGGGCGGATGGATGGATCGATGGATGGATTGATGGATGGATGGATGGATGGATGATGGATGGATGGGTGGATGGATGGATAAATGGATGGTGGATGGATCGATGGATGGATTGATGGATGGATGGATGAGTGGATGGATGGATGGATGGATAGATGGATGGGTGGGTGAATGGGTGGGTGGATGGATGATTGATGGATGGATGGATGGATGGATGGATGGGTGGGTGGATGGGTGGATGGGTGGGTGGATGGATGGATGGATGGATGGATGGGTGAATGGGTGGGTGGATGGATGATTGATGGATGGATGGATGGATGGATGGATGGGTGGGTGGATGGGTGGATGGGTGGGTGGATGGGTGGGTGGATGGATGGGTGGATGGATAGGTGGATGGATGGGTGGTTGCTCTGATGCATAGATGAATACATGGATAGAGGAATGGAGAGGAACAGACTGGCACAGCCTAGGTAGGTTCTGGACACTCAAGCAGCCAGCTCTTCACCTGAACAGCTGGAAGGGTCTCTCAGTTGGGGCTTCCTGCCTCAGTTTCCAGGCTAGAACGAGTTCAAGGTCAGTTCAAATCTCCCCCAGGAGGCCAGGTTCCAGACCTCTTCCAGGTCCCTGTGCCCCCAGCCCTTTTCTAACAGGGCCAAGTCCAGCACCAGGCCACACTTTCTCCACATCCTAACCCAGAAGGGCCTCCCCTGGGCTCCACAGCTTTACTACCAGGTCTGGAAAGCCATGGCAGAGCCTTAGTTCAGAGCCACAGCCAGGGCCACGGCATAGAGCCACAGCTAGGGCCATGGCATCGAGCACGGCAGAGAGCCACAGCCAGGGCCACAGTAGGGAGTCACAGCAGAGCCACAGCCAGGGCCACGGTGCGGCCAGTGTGAATCACAGAGGGGGTTGTGTTTTTAGCCTCCCTGACAGCTTTCAGGAAACATGCCCAGGGATTAAAGATGGACTTTCCAAGTTTCTTCAAAACGCAGCCTCTGGCTTCCACATCAAGCAGTCGTTTCTGAAGTTCAGGTTATTTTGCCCCAGCGAGCTCAGATGGTGTGCCTCGTCCCCCAGAAATGGGCCATGTTTTGATGCCCCTTCTTGAGACCCCGGAATCTGAGGGGTGCCACCACTGTGCACAGACCCTCTGACGGGGACACGAGGCCCACATGGCCCCGGGGCAGCGGACACGGGTCCGGGGAAATGGCTGGGGCACCTCCTGCTCAGTCCCAGCTGGGCCTCGGCCGCTCCCAGGAGAGCTGAGTGAGATGCTGGGCCCTTGGGCAGCGGAGCCGGGCTTTGCTCTGTCCGGGGCGGGGGCAGGGCCAGGAGGGGCCGTCACAGCCTCACTCAGGGGCGGGCAGGAGTCTGGGCACTCGGGCTGGGGCAGGTATGGGACCTGCTGCTCTGAGCCCCACCTCGACCGACTGTGGGGGACCCCACAGCCTCCCGCTCTGGGCTTGGCCAGCCAGGGCTCCCTGGAAGGACAAGGGGGACTTAGCCATGCCCTGAAGCCCTCACAGTCCCTGCCCAGACCTCAGTGAACAAACAAATGTTCTGCCAGCGTCTTCGATTTTCCCAGACACACACCCTGGCGTGCCGTGTGGTCCCGGAGGGAGCCCCGAGCCTGTGCACAGGTGAAGACAGGGTCTCGGGCAGCAGGCGGTGGATCCCGACCCGGCAGGGCGCTCGGGGTCACACCGCTGTGCCCCCACCCGGCCCCATCCCACAGCACCCCTGTAATTTGGGAGTGACATCACCCCCATGTCGGCTGCGTTTGATGAAAACTCCCCGTTCACAGGAGGAGGGTGAAATTTGTGGTGATCCCAAAATAGCCCCAAAGAGCTGCCCGCCACCCCAGGAATGCCCGGAAACCACGCCTGGCGAGGACAGAGGTCGCCCAGCTCCCAGGCCTTTGATGCTCTCAGAGACTGGAGGAAACTTCCAGAAGAGCAAGTGGGGTCATGGCCCCTCCAGGGCCTGGGTGACAGGGGCCACGGGGGCCACGGGGCTATGGGAGAAATGCCTGCCCACGGGATGAATGGAAGGAAGGAAGGAAGGAAGGAAGGGAAGAAGGGAGGGAGGGAAGAAGGGAGGAAGGAAGGAAAAGAGGGAGGAAGGAAAAGAGGGAGGAAGGCTGGAGGGTGGGAAGGAGGGAGAGAGGGAGGAAAAGAGGGAGGAAGGAAAAGAGGGAGGAAGGATAGAGGGAGGGAGGAAGGAAGGAAGGAAGGAAAAGAGGGAGGAAGGAAAAGAGGAAGGATGGAGGGTGGGAGGGAGGAAGGGAGGGAGGAAAAGAGGGAGAAAGGAAGACAGGGAGGAAGGATGGAGGGTGGGAAGGAGGGAGAGAGGGTGGGAGGCAGAAAGGGAGGAAGCGAGGGAGGGAGGGAGGGAGGGAGCTGGAAGGGGTAGGTCTCCTCTGTGGCCTTTGGGACATCGGCCCGTGGCCCCCAGAGCTGTGAGAGGACAAGTCCAGCTGCTCTCAGCGGCCCGTGGCCCTGGGTCAGGGCAGCTCAGGCCTGGCACAGCCGCCAGGACAGGTGAGCACCGCTGAGCCTGGGCCCTGGAGGAGCACACGGGGCAGGGACACGGGCTCCTTCCCCCGCCATCCAGGAGGGAGGCAGGGGCTGCCCGGTCCCCTCAGCATCGGGGTGGGTTTCTGACCGCAGGGCACATCTGGGAGGGACAGGGACCCTGGAGGGACCTCAGCTGCCGGATGGGGAACTGGACAGAGCGAGAGGGCGAGGCAGTGAGGGCCACGCTCTGCTCCTCTGTGGCTTTTCCTGCGGCCAGAACGGCCCAGCGCCGTCCGTGCAGAGGCCGCGGCGGGCCGGGTCTTGATGCGTAGATGGGTGGGAGGACAGGGTGGTCTCAGCCTCTGAGATCACCACGCAGCTCCTCCCGTGACGCCCGGCAGGGACCGGCACGGCTCAGTCGCCTCTCTCAGCCTCAGTTTCCCCTCTAAGGAGACTGCCAAGACTCCTCCCGGCCCCAGGCCAGCACAGAGGGCGGACGGACGGAGGGATGGGCAGGGCTGGCTGCCTGGTGCAGGGTGGGCCGGGCAGTCACGGTCTCTCTTCCTTGAGGCTCCCAGGAAGGGGCCTGTTCCGAGGGCTTCCTGCCCCCACACCGTGGGGCAGCTGGCGGAGGCATCCTGGCCACGGGCCAGCTCCCCGGCGTGCCTGTGGGTGACTCCTGGAGCCCCGCCAGATGCAATCACACCTCCCGGGCCCCTCGCATTCTTGGCTTTTGTTTCCGATGACGCGGGTCCACTGGGAAGGGCCGAGTCGTAGAGTTGGGGGGGAGGGGGGCACTCAGTGGCTCAGAGTTCTGGGGGGGGGGACTCAGCTGCCAGCGAGGAGGGGAGCCCTGCGGAAGCCCCACTTCCAGACAGTCCCCACGTAGATGCACGAGGAGGCAGGGTCACCCAGGCCACGCGTGGAGCACAGGCCGGGGGAGCAGGGAGGAGCAGGGAGGGGAACACAGCACAGTTTGTGGGGACCCGTGGGGACGGGGCGGGGGGGGGGGGGGGGGCTGGAACCAGGGTGTCCGGGCCTCGGGCTTGATGGAGGGGCCGCAGGAGGCTCCCACCCCCGGCAGGTGGAGGTGGTCGGCGGGAGGGCCACGGTGGGGGTGGACCCTGCTGGGCCATCCGGCTGCAGGCCCCGCCCACCCAGGCCATCAGCAGGGCCCTCGGGGTCAAAGCAGCAACAACTGCGCCCTATTTATATCCTGGGCTCCCCGCCGGCCGAGGGCTGCGGCCCGCAGAGCCCGCCCAGGGACTCCGAGATCGGTTTACATTTAAAATAAATCTTCCCTTAACTCCTATCTGATCTCCGCCTGAGTTTCGGGAAGCCGTGCGCCCCCCGTCCAGACTCCGGGATGGGCCTGGCTGCTGGGCCTGAGCTGCCCCCGAACCCGGGGCTTCCTGCGGGCCTGTGAGCCCGGGCCCTCACCTGGCCGGCAGCGGGAGGGGTCCGGGTGCCTGGTCCCCTCACCTGCCCTCCGGCTGGGCCCGCTCCCCTCCACTGGGCTTCTCCCCGGCTCTGCCCACCTCGCGGGCTGCCCTGCAGACCACTCAAAACACACGCTGGACACGCGGGCCTTGTTTTTGGGGGGCACCTGACGGTCAACGGCATGACATGAATCGGTGACGCCAGCTCTTCCCGGCGGCGGGCCTGCCCTCCTGGTTCTGGGAAGGCTTGGACTGGGGGTGCCGCGGACCCTCAGCTGCGAAGGGCACTCGCTGTGCTGCTGGGGACAGCGCTCTCCTCGGCGCTGAGAGAGAAGGGACAGGGTCGCCGGGCGCCAAGTGTGGCGGCTCCAGGGGGCTGTGGTCCAGACCACCCAGACCGTGGCCCCCGAGACCTGGGAGGGGCCTCAAGGGGGCTTGTCCAGGGCTGACCGGCGTCCAGGCCCGGTGACCCACAGGGGCTAGTCCAGCGCCAACCAGGGAGCCAGGCCCCGACACGTGAGGGAGTAGGGAGTCCCTCCCCTCTCACCCCTGCCCCCCAGCCCTGCCTCGCCAGGTCCCCGAGGCAGCACTGGGCTGCGCACCCACCTCTTCACTTGCTGGGTGACTGTGAGGAGGGCCGCTCACTCTCGGGGTTGGAATGCTAATTACCTCCCCCGCGGGGGCTAAGGAATCCGGGGGGCAGAGGGGGGCACCCAGGCCTGGCACTCCACCATCACTGTGCTGTGCCCCCTCAGGCTCAAGTGCCTGTGAGGGGGTGGGTAATAATGGCTGGCATGACTGAGCGCCTACGGGTGCCAGGCTCTGGGCGAGACCCCTTCACCACTGGGGCCTCCCCACCCTCCGAGGGGCTGTGCCCTGTGCCCGTCTCAGAGGAGAACCTGGTGGCTCAGGGGCCCGAGATGGGAAACCGCTGGGCGGTGAGCTGGCTTCACACAGGCTCGCTGACACCGGGGGGTGAACACCAGCCCCACGCGGACCCGTGTCCCGTGAAGGGGCCGTGCTCTGGTCCCAGGGCCGTCTCTCGGGCAGCTGGAACCACAAGTGCTGCACCTCCAAGCCCAGCAAACATTAGGCACCAACTGTGTGTTCTGGGTGCTGGGTCTAGTGGGGAGGCCAGGGGAGGGGTGGGCGCCCTGAGGGCGGGGTCTTGGGCAGGGCCTGGGCATTGGGAGAGCCAGGAGGACGGGCCTGGCCAGAACTTGGACCCTCAGTTGCCGTTTCCAACGGCCGCAGGGCAGGGGTGGGTGCAGCATTGGCGGGGGAGGGGTGCTTCAGGAACAGCTTGATCCAGGAGCTGCTGCCAAGCAGGGTTCTGAAGGCTAAGTAGAAGTTTTCCGTTGGGAGACGCATTCCGAGGGAGATGTTAGTGTGTGCAAAACGGTGGCACCTGTGAGCTGTGTGGATGCCAAGTGCACCGAGGGCTGGAGAGGCCGGATGTGCATTCCCAAGGGCCCGTGCAACAGGAGGGGACGCTGAGAGGGGCTCACGTGTGTGCTGGCTGAGGCAGGACCCCACGGCTCCCGGTTCCTCCACCCCCACCCCCTGAGCCCTCCATCTACTTCCAAACGCCCCCCAGGAAGCCTCCCGCCGGGACCCGGAGGCGGCACCGGGAGGCACCCACCCAGCAGCAGCCGAACCCTTCCTGCTCGGCACTTCCTGCTCTGGGCTCCGATCCCCGGGGGGCATGGGGGCGGGCACGGAGGGGCTGCATTCCAGCTCCTCCTTGACAGCTTGTCCGTTTCCTGCCCTGGCTGCGACTGTCAGCCATTTCCTCCGGGGCCACCTCCGGCCTCTGCCTGCTGCCCGGCCCTGCTCTGACCTTGGCAGGGACAGGACAGCCCTTGTCCTGCCAGCTCCAAGTTTGGAACCGGCGGTGCCCTCCACCGAGCATCCTGCCAAGAGGCCCCTGGATGCCAGCAGGGCGCCGAGCCAGGTGGAGGGGAGATGGGGGCCGGCCTCGCTGTGCACCCCCAGCCGCATGCCAACCTCAGGGGTGCAGACACAGTGCCTACTGTGCGCCTGACTAGGGCTGGTGCCAGAGACCCTGCAAGATAGAGGCTCCGGCCGAGACCAGCACCCAGGACGTGCCGAGGGTGGACTTTGACCTCTAACCTTGAACACACAGACAGTCTCCACTCAGGGAGGGTGGGCTCGAGGCAGAGAAGCCCCAGGACAAAGATGAGGAAGACACGCCCGGACGGAGGAGCCAGACCTGAGGCACCGTGCTGGAGCCGGGAGGCGGGTGCAGGAAGGCTGGTTGGTGAAGGTGTGGCCCAGACGTCCCCTCCCCGGGTCTCTGCCCGAGGCCTGCAGCCTGCAGCACCCAGAGGTGCTTAGGGTTGTTCAGGCCCCTCCCGCGGAGTCTGGGGCCACCCCAACGAGTGATCTCCAGCATCAACCAGCTGACGTGGGTCCCTGCTTGTGGCTAAGACCAGGCCGATGCTGGACAGGAAGTTAGAGGCTGCAGAAGCTCCACAGCCGGAGCCATGGCCATGAAGGCAGTGGCAGCCGAACACGGTGCCCACTCAACCGGAGAGCCCCCTGCTCAGCCCCCCGCCCGCCTCTGCGGGGTCTGAGTCTGCCAGGAGGGACCCTCCCCGCAGGTGCTTAGAAGCAGGCACCCAGCCGAGCCCTGGATCTGGGGGTGGGAGACCCGCTTTCCACACCCTCAGAGGGCAGGGCAGGGCCTGGGCGTTGGGAGAGCCAGGAGGACGGGCCTGGCCAGAACTTGGACCCTCAGTTGCCGTTTCCAAAGTGTGTGCCCCCAGGTGTCCTGTCCCCAGTGCCTCCTGGGGTCGCCTCGCCTGGAGTCTGTACAGCCAGCCCAGAAGCGCCATAGCCACAGCTGTAACTGGGGTGACTGCAGCCCTTTGAGGGGGCCTGGGGGACCTGACCTTGTCCAAACAGCATCATCCTGATGCCAATGAGGGAGGCAAGCCCACGGCCCCCATGTGCTGCTCCTCCGGCCACAGCAGTGACCAGGGATCTGTGCAGCACAGGTGGGGGGGCCTCAGGAAGGGGGGCCTCAGGAAGGGGGGGCAGTGCTGGGCAGGGGCACCCAGCCTGCGGTTAACACAGAGGCGTGAGCTCAGCCTGGGACAGGCAGCGTGGCCTCCAGCTCATCCGAGTTTAGTGATTTAACGGCCGAGCATCCGTGCAATGTTCATGCCATAAATATTTCCATTTGGGGGTTTTAATGTGTCAGAGGAGGCTCCTCCCCGACCCCAGCCCCCAAAACAGAATCCTGGGAAAATCTCGTTCCACAGTTTCCCAGAAGGCCAGGTGCGTGCAGCCGAGGCGGCGTGCAGACAGCGATTCCCAGGGACATGGGGGCGGCTGTCGCTGTGCGGCCGAAGGGGGCTGGCAGGTGGCTTTCTGCGTGCCCGGAGCCCAGAGCCTGCAGGGCCTGCTCTGCCGTCAGCTCCCGGGGGCCAGGACCCCAGCTCTGGGGGAGGGCGTCAGCCCCCAGGACGGCAGCCAAATCCAAACCAGAGAACGTGGGAATGCAGCTCGCGGAGCAGCGTCCACTCGCAGAGGGTGAGACACGAGGTAGAGGCTTCGGGCAGGCGCGTACACGCCCACCTCTGAGCTAAGCACTCAAGTCCAAGGTTCTTGGACCAAACCTCAACCCCAACAACCTCAGAGCAAACCACGCTATTGTGACAAACCCCCTTCCCACCCAAACAGCCCACCTGCACCCCAATCTGCCTGGGACCTGAACCCAAGGCCTGCAGGGCTGGGTTCGGGGTGCTGGTGGGCAGGGAGGGGGAGCACGAGGACAAACCAGGCACAGGGAAAGCCAGACAGACCCCCAGCCCGCAGCCTGGCTGAGCGCCCTGGCAGGTGGGAAAGGATGTCCGTTCCTCCATCTTCCTGGTGGCCCCGCCCTCTGCGGCCATGTGACCTGCGGTTGGTTAACCTGAGGTAGGAATGTGCACTCACCCTGAGAGCAAGAGACCGTTCCCCATGACCGACGACAAGGTCCCCCAGCCTGCAGGGAAGCCAGGGCTCAGAACCAAGCCTCCCCCAGCCCCCACTCCCTCCCCCAGCCCCCACTCCCTCCCCCAGCCCCCACTCCCTCCCCCAGCCCCCAATCCCTCCCCCAGTTCCCACTCCCTCCCCCAGCCCCCACTCCCTCCCCCAGCCCTCACTCCCTCCTCCATTTCCCACTCCCTCCCCCAGTTCCCACTCCCTCCCCCAGCCCCCACTCCCTCCTCCAGCCCTCATTCCCTCCTCCAGCCCCCACTCCCTCCTCCAGCCCCCACTCCCTCCCCCAGCCCCCACTCCCTCCCCCAGCCCCCACTCCCTCCTCCAGCCCCCACTCCCTCCCCCAGTTCCCACTCCCTCCCCCAGTTCCCACTCCCTCCCCCAGCCCCCACTCCCTCCCCCAGCCCCCACTCCCTCCCCAGCCCCCACTCCCTCCCCCAGCCCCCACTCCCTCCCCCAGCCCCCACTCCCACCTGGAGCCTCTGGGTCCTGCAGGCTCTGGCTGCTCCTGCAGAGCTGATGTGGTCATTGGCCCCGAGCCGGGGACGGAGCAGGTGTCACGGCCCATCCTGTGGCCCAGCTGTGCAGATACCAGCAGTCGGACCGTGCTGATGGCCAAGGGCCCCGCCCGTGTGCATGTGCACTAGAGAGGAGACCGCAGCCAGCTCCTCCTAGAGCCCTGGGCGCTGACCACAGGCAGTGCCCGGATCTCGCGTACAAGCGGGACCCAGCGGCCGCGGCCACCGATGGTCTTCAGGTGCTGCCTCCCCGGGCAGCCAGGGCGGCCGGCCGGTAGCAAGCACAGCTTCCTCTAATAAAACAAGTCATCGAGGCTGGGGAGCCACAAGAGGAAACAGCTGTGAGCTGCTGGCTGTGAAGGCGAGTTTCGACGCCCATCCTCAGCTGGCCGGCTCCTCCTGCGGAATTCTGGCTTCTGGGCCATTTTCTTACAGTTGAATGCTCTGGGCCGTGGAGCGGAAAGCAATAGAGGCCTAGGGACACATGCACGTAGTCACACACACACACACACACACACACACACACACACACATACACACACAGATCAGACCAGCCGACCACGGCTGAGTCAGATGTCCTGGCGCAACTGTAACCACAGACACAGAAGAGGCCAGAGGTTAAATGCCAGATGTCCACAGATGTATATAAGGACATTCCTATGGGTTCTACTCAGAATGTCCCCAAACGTCCAAATGTCCTTCACCATCTCCATCATCATCTCCATCCTCACTTCCATCACTACCCTCACCTCCATTATCCCCACCTTCATCACCACCATCATCAACCTCATCCTCACCTCCATCACCACCTTCACCTCCATCACCTCCATCACCACCTCCATCACCACCATCATCATCCCCATCCTCACCTCCATCACTACCCTCACCTCCATCACCACCTCCATTATCCCCACCTTCATCACCACCATCATCATCTCCATTCTCACCTCCATCACCACCTTCACCTCCATCACCTCCATCACTACCTCCATCACCACCTCCACTTCCATCACCACCTCCATCACCACCTCCATCACCATCATCATCATCCCCATCCTCACCTCCATCACCTCCATCACTACCTCCACTTCCATCACCACCTCCACTTCCATCACCACCTCCATCACCATCATCATCATCCCCATCCTCACCTCCATCACCTCCATCACTACCTCCAACACCACCTCCACTTCCATCACCACCTCCACTTCCATCACCACCTCCACTTCCATCACCACCTCCATCATCACCACCATCATCACCATCACCCACACACCCCGAACCTATGTCCTTTAAGATGTGGGTGAGGATTCTGGTCCCTGGGGTCTCCAGATAATAAACTCTGAGATGCATCTTCAGACTCTGCTCTCTGCTCTCGCTCCCCCAGCCCACCAGGCCCTGGACAAAACCCCATCCCAGATGCTGAGATGTATCCACTGAGAGCCCAGCTGAAAACCATCCTGAGGGCCTGTTTTCAAAGCTCTTCAAACAACACATATCTGGATACTCCGCGTGCGTCCTAAGGAACCCACAGGTGTTAGCTTTACGGTGATTATGTGACTTGTGCAAAGCCCCCCGCTCCCTGGGAGCCAGCACAGCGCAGCCCCAGGTCCAGAGCCCGAAAGCACACGTCTGTAGCCCAGTCCACACCTGACATGAGACCGGCCCCGCCGAAGAATGACTAGCACCCATAAAACGTTTTATGAGGCCGGTGGTGGAGTCTATATTCAAGACGATTCTGTTACCCCGGGAAGTAGGTGCTTGTTCGGACTGGATGGCTCCCAAATAAAGACAGAGGTTTCAGCAAAGCCCTGGGGTGTAGGCTGAAGAGAGAAAGCGGGTGTCAGGACGCCGGGTCCAGCCATGCACCCCGAGGACGCCCCCTTCTCGGTGCCGCCCGCCCCGGCACAGACACGGTCTCGAGGCTGGTCTGCGGGAGTTCCCGTGCAGGCACGCTTTCCACAGCGTGTCCCACCGGGCAGGACCCTCACCCTGGTACCGGCGTCCACACGGCGTCCACAGCTGCTGTCCAGAGTGGTAGCCCTGGTCCCGTGTGGCCACTTCCACTCAAACAAATGAAAAACAAATGCGATTCTAACCGCCAGTCCTCAGCCACACCGACCACACTGCAGTGCCCGGCAGACACACGTGGCCAGAGGCTCTGTCCATGTGACTGAACACGTCTGTCATCCAGAAGATTCTATTGAAAACTCTGGTCTAGAGGCAAGAAGCCGGAGGATCCCCGAGGCGTCCAGGCTGGGGGTCTGGGAGCCACGTGGCTCTCCCAGGGGCAGCCACGACCCGGGCGGCTTATAGCCACAGCTGTCTATCCTCAGTGCTGGCGGCTCCGGGGAACTTGCTCCCGACCTCCTCCAGCTTCCGGGGCCCCGGCAATCCTGGTGGCCTGGGCTTGTGGACCCATCACCCCCATCCCTACCCCCGCACCACATGGTATCCGCCCACGTGGCTGTGCCCACAGCTCCCTCCTTCCCAGGATGAAGTCCCCCTCCTCCAGCGGGGCCCCCTGAACCAATTGCATCTGCAAAGACCCTATTTGCACGGAGGCCACAACCACAGGAACCTCAAGTGGACGTGACGTTTGAGGGGTCACTACTCACCTCAGTAGCCTCCACCCTGCAGCACCTCGCGCCCGTCTCACCCGTGTGTTCAAATGCTGACTGTGTCCGCCTCCAGGTCAGGAGCTCCTGGGGAGACACCTGGCCTGGTCTTCAGGGCGCACCCAGGGCCTGGCCCACAGAGCACGCTCAACAGACACCGCTAGCCAAACAGACGAGCAGCGAAGGAAGGAAGGAAGGACCGACACAGGGCGCATGGTGGGTCTGACTGTCCTAGACCCCCCACAGGACAGTTCCAGCTCCAGGGAGGTGACCGGGACGGAATCAGCCTGGGCCAGACCTGGCTCCGCTGGGCGACTTGGCGGGGGGGGCGGGGGGGGGTGGCGCTCTCCAGCTGAGCCCCACATTCTCATCAATAGGGTGGGGCTCGTCTCTCCAGGTCGACCTGGAGGGCCGGTATGTCGGTGGCCAGGTCTCAGAGGGGATCCCGCAGGCCCCCAAGATGGTGTTGGACAAGGATGGGCCTCAAAGGAGGGCTTCTCGCCCGACAGCCCAGGGGCGTGGGACCGAGCCATGGGCCGCGGCGTCACACAGCCCTGGGGACCCGTCATGGAGCCGTCTGTCCATGGGGCGGCCTGAAGCCTGGGGACCTCGCGGCTCCTGCCGGCCCCAAGAGTCACGGGGGCTGGGGTGGGACCAGCCAATGGAGGAGGCAGCTGGCTGCCCGGGAAGCTTCCGGAAGGCGGCCACGCCGGCCGGGTGCTGGGCCTCCTCACAGGACAGCCCCGCCAGGCCAGAGGGCGTTCCTCCCCTCTGGCAGCTCCCCAGGCCTGGGCTGCCCGAGTTTCCAAGGAGCGTAAACTGTGTCTTACAAATTAAGATAGCAACTTCAATGCGTTAAAAATAGCCCTGCTTACTCAGGCCGCTCGGAGTTCTGTGGGAAAGAGTCCGCTGGCCGGAGGGCCGGCCCCACGGGCCTCACGCGGGCTCTGGAGAAAGCATGGGAGGAATTCGGTGCCGGTGCCCCGCAGCTGGTGGGCGGCCTGCCCCTGGTGACGAGGAGGGGACACTCGGGCGCCTGGCGCCTGCCCCAGGGGGTGCAGACCTGCTCACCGCTCCTCTGGCCCCTCATTCTCTCGCGTTCTCTCCTCCGACGGCCTTTCCCAGCCTCCCCGCTGCCCAGGGAGCAGCCCCTGGGCTCCGTTTTCATGTGAAGGGAAACTTTAACATGCAAGTACACGCGTGTGCACGCACACAGAGATATTCTCCAGTTAGGCTGCTTTTGGCTGCAAGTACAGAACCAACTCAAAACGGCTCTAAGTGCAACGCGTCACACGCCAGGAGGTTCCGGTCCGTGCCCTGTTTGATTGTGTGACCTCACAGGACTTGGGGTCCCTCCTCGTCTCTGCTCCGCCATCCTCACGTGGCCTCAGTCCTCAGAACTCTTTTTCTGGTTAATCCTCACTTGAGGATAATTTCCCATTGACTTTCAAAAAGAGAGGGAGGGAGGGAGAGAGAGCAACATCAATGTGAGAGAGACACATCATCCATCGCTGCCTCCTGCACGCCCCACACTGGGGTTCGAGCCCGCAACCCAGGCAAGTGCCCTGACCAGGAATCGAACCCTGACCTCCTGGTTCATAGGTCGACGCTCAGCCACGGAGCCCCGCCGGCCGGGCAGCAGGAGGTGTTTGAAGGCTCACAGGTTCCCACAGGAGAGGAAGACCAGCGCTGCGGGGCGTCTGCAAGGAAAAGGAGTGTGTACCTGTCTGTGCCGCCAACCAGCGGTCTGCACCCCGGGAGCGCGGTCCCAGGAGCCTGAGCGCCGACCCCCCGTGTGGCGAACAAACCCTCCTCTGTGGCTGAGCATCTTCACGACTCGGGAAAGACGGAAGCTCCGCTGTTGTTGTTTTTATTCCATTAAAACAGAAAATTAATTCAGCCCCTTCTCCTAACCTCGAAATGTCGGAGATGAATTATTCATGCCTCCCAAGCCCGTTCTCCCCAAACGCGCTGAAATGCACTGGGATCCCCTGAAGCGGGGCTGCTGCGCCTGAGGGGCTGGGAGTTTGAGATGAGATCTCGGCCCCCCACCCGCTCCCCAGGTCAATGTCCAGGGGAAGCAGCGTGGGGACAGCGTGTCGCCGGGAGGGACCGGGGTCCAGGACCCCAGGTCTGACTGCTCTGCGGCCTCATCACCCCTCCTCCCACCAGCACCCGCTTGTCTCGTCTGTGAAATGCGTTTGCTGAACCGGACAAGACCCAAGGGCTCCTGAGGGCTCTGTGCGAAGGGGCTGACACTGCGGCGTCCCTGTGCTCGCTCTCCCACGCTCACCGGGGAGGGCCGTGCTCTGTCCCAAGGCGCCGGGCTTTGAGGGCCTCCCAGCCGACAGCACCCTTTGGGGGTGGGAAGGGTCAGGGTGTCCAGGAGCTCTTAAGGGAGGGGCGGAGTTTGGTCCCGGCAGGGTTCTATCCGGGCCTCTCCTCCCTGTCCGGTACCGCATCGGGGTCTCCGTTTGCCTTTCTTGGTGGCTAATGGGGTCGAGCACCTCCTCCGTGCTCACCTCACCCACACGTCTTCCTGGGTGACGTGAAGTGGCGTTGGGCAGTTCCTGCCTGTCCCTGGCTCAGGAGACCCCCACGCAGACGGGGAGACCCTCTCCTCTCCCGGGGGGCTGCTGCCCAGCAGAGACAAGCACCGTATGTGCGACTCGGTTTGGCCGAGGGCCAGGTGGGCGGCTCTCCTTCTGCCTGGACTTCCCCCGGCCCCCACCTGGGGCAGCTCTGAGGGGCCAGCCGAGTCCGCGTGTAACTGAGGACGTCATGGCGCTGCGGGTCCTGGGCCAGCGCTCGTCCACTGCGCCCCGGCGGCCCGAGTCCCGGAGGCGGCCCCAGAGGAAGCCCCCGGAGAGGAGGCCCCTGGCCGCAGCCCCTCACAGAGAAGGCAGCGCCTCGCACCATCTCCAAGATGTCCAGTTTGGTTTCTTTTGTAAGAAGCCGGCCGGGGGCCATCAGCCTCCAGGGCAGGGGCCGGCTGTGGGGGGCCAGGCAAGCGCTGGGTGGCTCCGGCCGCCTGGACCTCACCGCTAGGAAGCCAGGGCCCACCTCCACGTGGCCTTGAAATGGGTGAGTCAGAAACCCAGTTCAGGGACTGGCAGGGACCCACATGGGCTCGCTGGGGCGGGCCCACCAGGAGCCTCTGCCCCCACTTTCCCGGGACCTTTAGCTGCAGTTTGAGGAGCACTTTCAGATGCTCAGCTGAGAGGGCTGCTGGGGGTCGGGGACGGTCAGGAGGCCAGCTTCATGCTGGGCAGGCACAGAGTGGGTCCAAGGCCCAGGGGGCACGAGGGGTGCCGAGATGTGGTCTCTATGCACCAACCCCTCAGCCGCTGGAGGGAGGGACGGATTATGGCTGGTGGGTGGTGGATGGGTGGACGGATTACGGATGGTGGGTGGGTGGTGGGTGGTAGGTGGTGGATGGGGGGTGGATAGATGGATGGGTGGGTAGTGGATGGGTGGACGGATTATGGATGGTGGGTGGGTGGTGGGTGGTAGGTGGTGGATGGGGGGTGGATAGATGGATGGTGGGTGGTGGATGGGGGGTGGATAGATGGATGGTGGGTGGTAGATGGGTGGGTGGTGGATGGGGATGGATAAATGGGTGGTGGATAGATGGATGGGTGGGTAGTGGATGGGTGGACAGATTATGGATGGTGGGTGGGTGGTGGGTGGTGGGTGGATAGATGGGTGGTGGGTGGTGGGGTGGGTGGTGGAGAGATGGAGGGTGGGTGGTGGATGAATGGACACAGTGCATGCAGGGAGCACTAGCCTGGCCAGGGAGCCGGAGGGGGAGAAGGAACCCTCCCTCCGGAAAGCAGCATCCGGTGCTTCCAACCAGGTGAGCAGCAAGAAGCCGGGGGCTGACCAGCTCTGCCAGGGGAGGCTGCCCTGCCCTGGGGCTGAGAGAGGGCAGGCCTGCCCGTTCTGGGAGCTGAGACCACAGGAACGAGGCGCCAGATGGAAGGGCCAGGGCTGGGGTCAAGGGCTGGCTCCTCGCCCTCCAGGTCGCCCCTTCCTCGCACATCTGCCCAGGCGACAAGGCGACAAGGTGACACGGCGACACGGCGTCTGAGCCTCCCCTCGCAGCCCTGAGTCTGCCTCTCCTCCCCACAGGCCCGGGGCCGGGCTGCGGAGCCAGTGGGGGGCAGAGAAGGTACCCTCCCCCGCCAGGTCACTGTATTTGGTGGGAAGAGGCCTGACAAGCCCAGCTGGGGGACAAGAAGGAGCAAGCCCGGGTGGGACCAGGAGGGGAAGCAGCTAGCTGGCCAGCTCCATGAGGAATCCGAGACGAGAACAGCCATGTCCACGGCAGCCACCTTCCTCTGTCCTCAGGCCACGGGGGGCGGCCACGGCTTCCCACGGAAACCGAGCCAGGCCACAGTTTCCCACAAACCCCAGTGGAATGGGCCTGGTGGCCACAGCAAGCCCGGCAGGTCCCTGGCGCAGGAGCTGGGCCGTGTCCCCACCCAGCCTCTCATACACAGGCCCCGGGAGGCAGGGAGGCCGAGGGGGGAGGCGTGTCGGCAGGAAGCTGGCACCTGAGCTGCTAATTGACTGGTTCCAACAGCTCCGAGGAGCAGCCGGCTCCCCGGGAGTGCAGCCTCCAGGCAGCGGCGTCTCCTCTGAAGAATGGCTTTGTCTAACTGGTTTCCAGTGTTTGGAGAAGGAAGGCCGACCTCACCTAATCTCTCCATCTCCTCTCCTCACGCTCATTAGCAGAGCCCGATAACAGGTGGTGTGGGTCGGGAGCAGAGGAGGGGCAGAGGGAGAGGGCAGGCCCCCCACCCCGCGCCCCGCGCCCCCGCGCCCACCTCCTCCTCCACGCCCGGTCAGCACCGCTTCTGTTAGTGCCGAAGGCTGCCACAGCTCTCCTTCTTCCTAGGAGACCCTCCCCCTGCTCACCCTCCCTGCTTGTCCTGGGGCTCGTGCAGTGGACGTCTCCCCTGAACCCATTGACCAGGTGGGGTCCCTCCGCAGGCCCTGCCAGCCCCCGAGGCAGAAGACCCTCGTGGCTAAAACCCAGTCTGGCCCAAGTTCAAATTCTGACTCCTGCACTTACAAAATTGGGGGCAAATTCCTTTCTGAACTTGCCCCTCATTTTCCTCCTGTGACATAGAGGTGGCTCATGGGTGGTTGTAAGAATTAAAACATTCAGCATCTGACATAAGCCAGCGTCAGGATCCAGGCAGGCCTACCATGGCTGCCCTTCCCCTTCAAGCCCTTACCTCCTTCTGCAATGATGTTATTTGTGTGATTAACACCATGAGACGAAGATTTAGGAGTGCCAAACTCGGTGACAGTCCCCCGGTAGGTGCCCAAAAATGTTTGTTGGATGAATGAATGATGGATGGATGGATGGGGATGGATGGATGGATGGATGGATGGATGGATAGATGGGTGGATGGATGGATGGGTGAATGGATGGATGGATGGTGGATGGGTGAATGGATAGATGGGTGGATGGATGGATGGGTGAATGGATGGATGGATGGTGGATGGGTGAATGGATGGATGGTGGATGGATGGATGGATGGATGGATGGATAGATGGATGGGTGGGTGAATGGCTGGGTGGGTGGATGGATGGATGGATGGATGGGTGGATGGTGGATGGGTGGATGGATGATGGATGGATGGCTAGATTGATGGGTGAATGGATGGATGGATGATGGATGAGTGGATGGTGGATGGATGGATGGTGGATGGATGGCTAGATTGATGGGTGAATGGATGGATGGATGAGGATGGATGGGTGGATGATGGATGGATGGATAGATGGATGGGTGGATGGTGGATGGGTGAATGGATGGATGGATGATAGATGGTGGATGGGTGGATGGTGGATGGGTGGATGGTGGATGGGTGGATGGTGGATGGATGTGTGATGGATGGATGGATGGTGGATGGGTGGATGGTGGATGGGTGGATGGTGGATGGGTGGATGGATGGATGGATGGGTGATGGATGGATGGATGGGTGGGTGGGTGGATGGTGGATGGGTGAATGGATGGATGGATGGTGGATGGGTGAATGGATGGGTGGGTGAATGGATGGATGGATGGGTGGATGGGTGGATGGTGGATGGGTGGATGGATGGATGGGTGATGGATGGATGGATGGGTGGGTGGGTGGATGGTGGATGGGTGGATGGGTGAATGGATGGGTGGGTGAATGGATGGATGGATGATGGGTGGATGAGTTAATGGTTGAGAGACTCATGGAACCAGAGCAGAAGCTCCATCATGTCCAACTGCGGTCCGTGCCAGGGCACCTAGCCAGGCCTAACAAGAGGACTCCTCTTTCCATCTGCACTGACCAGTGCTCGCTGTGGAACCGGCTGACCCGGGAGCACAGCTGTGCGGAGTAGGGTTTCCAGCCTTGGACTCCTCCAGGCTGCCAGCCGGCACGTCCTGTTTCCAGGACAACTGAGCTCTTCCACTTCCCGCGCCCGTTTCTCCGGAGAGGAAGAGGAGACGACGTTCCCTCGACAGGCAGCTGGAAGGCAGAACAGGTGCGCGGAGGCCCTGCCGTGAGGGCCTGGGACCACGGTGCTCGGCCCGGTGCGGCCAGGGCCACGTTTGCTCAGGACAGAGAGTCCGTGCTGCTCTTCAGAAGTCGGACCGGTCAGGGTGAGGCGTCCCCCCTGCCCGCCGCCGTGGGCTCCCCCGCCGCCCTCCCTCCCTCGGGCCCACCTGGGTCCCCTGCCCGCCACCAGGCCGGCTCCTGCTGGAGACACTGTGTGCGGAGAAATCATTGACTGTCTCCCCTGCTTGGGAAGTTATCATCTTGAGGCTGCAGCTTCCTAAGGCGTTGCCATGGAGATGAATTTTCTGTCATAAATAAAAGTATTCTGGGGTCAGGAGGCTCAGGCAGAACTAGGACAGATTTTGAGGAGGAAAATGCCAGCGTTTCTGAAGCACATGAGCCGATGAGCCGAGCTGCTTCCCGAGGCTGTTTGTCAGGCTGCGAGCCTGGCGCAGGGCCGGCAGCCCGGTGGGCGGTGGGTCTGTCCTGCCCGGCGGTGGGTCTGTCCTGCCCGGCGGGCGGTGGGTCTGTCCTGCCCGGCGGTGGGTCTGTCCTGAGTGGCGGTGGGTCTGTCCTGCCCGGCGGTGGGTCTGTCCTGCCCGGCGGGCGGTGGGTCTGTCCTGCCCGGCGGTGGGTCTGTCCTGAGTGGCGGTGGGTCTGTCCTGCCCGGCAGACGGTGGGTCTGTCCCGTCCCGCCTCTGCGCCCCCTCGCATTATTCGTCAGCCCCCTCCCGCCTGGCCAGGGACTAGAATGTCTCGACCTGGTGCTTGAATCAGGCTTCATTCTTGGGGTGAGGTCTGGGGTAACCAAGGATGGGCTGGTCCCCAGGGCCCCCCAGGCCACAGCACAAGCCTGTGGTGCCGCTGTGGGTCCCCACACAGGTTGCTCTCCCGCTCGAGTCCCGGGCCGGCCCAGCCCCCGGATTCCTGGCGAGGTCCTCCAGCCGCAGGGGTGCTCAGGGCACTCAGGTGCTTCCTGTGGAGCTGGGGGAGGCGTGGCTCCCCAGGTGCCAACCCATCCCCACACACACCAGCTCCCTCCCACCAGCCCGGGGAGAAGCTCTCAGGATGTCCTTGGTTCAGGGTCACTGCAGGTCAGTGCTTAAGAGGTGGGAGGCGGGAGGAAGGCATGCAGGGCTGAGGGGCCTCTGGACGCCACCCAGGCAGACAGGCCCACAGCCCAGGCTGTTTGCCAACAACTCCCCCACCACAGACCCAGACAGACACACAGACACAGACAGACAACACACACAGACCTAGAAAGAACACACACAGAGACCCCCACACACACACACGTATTAGGTAAGCAGAGCCCTCTGTGCCCCCTGCCCCCACCTCCCCCGCTCCCCCCTCCCCTAGGCCCCAACGCCATCCTTGCACAGAGACCCTAGAGCTCTGGGCCCGAGTCTCTGGGAAGGAGCAGCTCTGGGTCCGTAGGAAAGTGGCTTCCAGAATATGAAGAGGGAGGGAGGGAGGGAGGGCAGGGGAGGAGGGGAAAGAGGAAAGGAAAAGAGAAAGGGGGGTGGGGAGGAGGGAGAGGTGGATGCCCTTGGCTTTGGACACTCAGCTATGGCCCCCATCCCCACTTCCCCGTGAAGATGCCCTGTGAGAGGCCTTGAGGGGAAGTCCCTACAAAAGCCCCCCTTAACCTGCAACTGCTCTGCACACAGGGCCTGGTCACCCAGGGCAGTGCTCAGGCCCGGGGCTGAGGCTGGGCCTGCTCCTGTCCACCTCGCAGACCTGCCTCCAGCCCGGTCAGCCTTCTGATTCATTCAAACGCCTCCGTGAGGACAAGACCCACATGGAAGGTGGTTGGGGCTCCTGGGCCATGTGCAGAGCAGCCAGGACACACCGCTGTCCGTCACCGTGGGCCGTCTCCCACCCTTAGGCTGAGCGGGGCCATCTGGGAGCAATGACCCCGCAGTGCCACGTCCGCGTGGCATCTCACCAACATGGCTGCCAGCCCCGGCACCTCCTTTCCTGCAGAGGTTCTGCCTCCACATGCTTGTGCTGCCCGCACCACTTGAGAAGGAATGCCAGCCTCGGGGGGGCAGGGGGGACAGCAGGATGTGACAAGGACTTTTAAGTATGTGCGTCCACTTCTACAAAGACTACGTGCCCAGGAACTCAGCCAGGTCCTGCAGGGAGCGGGAGACAGGGGTCATCTCCACGGCCAGAGTCAGACTCCTGGAGGCTTCCAGGGGACTCCTGGGAAGCCAGTAGAAATCACGGGCTAAGGAATATTTAACAACCTGGGAAGGTGCCCTTTTCACAAACAGGGGAAACCACACAGAAAGAAGTGCATGCAAGGAACGCTCAAGGGAAACCTGAAAAGCTGAGGCAAAGAAAAAGGAAAAAAACACCAAATCTTATGGGATGCAGCTAAAGCAGTGCTTAGAGGAAAATGTATAGCTGCAAACTCCTGTATTATAAACAAAAGAAAGATCTCAAATCAATCACTTAATTTTCCCTCTTAAGAAACTGGATCAAGAAGAGTAAACTCAATCCAAAACAAGAGGAAAGAAATAGTAGATTAGAGGATAATAAATAAAATGGAGAGCAGAAAAAAATAGAGAATAAAGCCAAAAGTTGTTTCTTTGAAAAGATCAACAAAATTGATGAATCGTGACCAATGACGGAGAGAAAAAGAGAGAAGACTCAAATGAAAAAGGGAACACTACAGAAATGAAGAGAATTATAATGGAATACTTTCAACAACTGTTTGCCAAGAAATCAGGTAAGTGAAATGGACAAATTTCCAGAAACACACAAACTACTGAAATAGACTCATAAAAAAAAAAAATGACTCCAAGAAAAATCTGTAACCGGCAGAGATGGAATTCATAATCAAAAAAACTTCCTACAGAGAAAAGGCGAGGGCCAGACGCCTTCACTGGTAAATCCTACTGAACGAATACCACTGCTTCCCACACTCTTCCAAAACACAGATGAGGAAGGAGCGCATCCTCACAGAATCACCTTGGTGTGCTAAGACCAAAACCGAAGCTATCACCAGAAAACCACAGGCCACAGTCCTCCATGTGCAGACATCAAAACCTTCAACAAAACATTAGCAAACCGACCCAGTTGCACATGAATATAATAATTATACCCATGACCAGGTGGGACTTATCCCAGGAATGCAAGGTTGGTTCAACAGACAAAAATATCAATGGATTATGAATAAAGAAAAAAACATATGCTCATCTCAACTGATGCAGGAAAAGCGTTTGACAAAAACAAAACAAAACAAAAAACACTAAACAAACTAGCACCAGAAGGGACTCTCCAGCCTGATAGAGGGCACGGGCACAGAGCCCACGTCCATTCCGTGATGTGCTGAGGCTCTCGCCAGGGCAAGGGAACGAGAGAAAGAAGGAAAATGCACCAGCTTGGAAAGGAAGAAGGAAGCCACTCATTCGTGTGTAGCAAACACTCGGGAGTCCCGGCGAACACGCTCATCAGCGTAACAAGCGGGTCGGCGAGGTCACAGGACACAGGCCGATCCCTAGAAGCCAGTCGTGCGTGGGAGACTGCGCACTAGCCACGAGCCATCCAAAAATCGGGACCAGCGTTCCCTGTGCAACGGCATCGGAAAGAATGAACGACTTGGGAATACGTGTGACAAACGAATCGTGGGATTCGCACACTGGAAATCACAGACACAGCGTGGACGAAACCGAAGGCCTCGACTGAACGGGACTGTCCCGGGTTCCCTGTGGGACGACCACATCGAGGTGGCCAACCTCGCCCTGGTCCACAGAACCCAGGCCGTCCCTGTGGTCCCAGCAGCTTGTGTATGGGACTGACAGGCTGATCCGAACATTCGGACGGGAAGACAGTGACCCAAAGTAACCAAAACGGCGTCCAGTCCTGAAGACAGGGTGACCCGGCACAGGGGCAGACAGACCAATGGAGCAGAGCGGAGCCCAGGACCGTCTCAAAGGAGGGACAGCCGGACAGCCACGTGCAGGGGAACGACACGGCCCTCCGTCACGCCATGGACAGAGACCCAGAGAGAAGAGCTGGACCTGAAAAAGCCTCAGAAAAGGACCTTCTGGTTTCTGAAAACAGAGAAGTGACCCGCCCGCCAAGGTCACAGGCAAGGTCACCCAAAGTCATGAACGCCCATCCTGCACTACCCAGAATCACCTTGTGCACAGAACGGAGGGCCTCTGGTCTCCCGTGGTCGAACCCACAGCTCTGTCACCTGACAGGTGAGGACACGGGCACTGAGTGAGGTCACGGGCTGCCAGAGCTCACCTCCCCCAACCCGGCTGCACCTCGGTGTGCACGGACGGAGAACGGACGAGTGAACCAACCCACCAACCATAGACTGAACCTCCTGGAGCCCCGGCCACAGCCCCGGCCCTGCAGGCCGCCCAGGGGCCGGGCCTGGCGCTCCATCGCTGGCCCTGGAGGCCATCCGAGCGGGCTGTGGGCGCTGCCAGGCTGTGACGGGGGACAGGGCGCGGGCCCCGGCCCAGAAAAACACCGGGGAAGTGCCTCTGAGGTCAGGCAGAGTTCAGGCGCCGGTGGGGCTGAGCCGAGACTGTTGACAAGGCGCAGCCTGGGCCCAGGTGGCAGCCGCCCGCCCGCCTCCCGCTCACAGGTCCTGGCAAGTCGGCGGCAGCCGTCTCCTCCGGAAGCACAGCTGTGGGAGGCCGGGCCCCTCCCCGGGATTCACGGAGCCCTCAGGACCCGTGGCAGGCAGGGGGCTGTGCTCAGGTGCCACCTGCCTGCTCTCCCTGAGGGCCCTGCGGGGCGGGAGGGGCCCTGGAGCAGCGAAGCAGAGGCTCCAGCTGCCCAACAGACGCCCCCTCAGCACCTGGGGAAGTTGTCCCTCGTCCACGGAACCGCCCGAGATGACGCCCAGGCGGGCCCACGCAGCCCACGAGACAACCACGAGTCTGGGCGGTGGGCACGGCGAGAGCGGGACGGGCCCCGAGCCCTCCCTGTCCGGGGCCTCCGATGGCCCAACTGCAGAGGGCACGGCCCGCCGAGGGCCCAGAGGCTGATGAGGCAGGCACCACGGCTGTGTGTTCCTGCCAGTCAGGACATGGGGTCTGACAAGGTGGCCTTGAGGGCCCAGTCCCCCGGGGGGGGGGGGAGGGGGGCCCACAGCCCATGCTCCGTGGAGGGGGGTAGGGGGCCAGGAGTTGTGGCCCAGGCCCAGAGCCTGCCATGTGCGCCCCCTCCACCAGCATCTGCCTGAGACAGTTGGAGGGGGAGGTGTTTCTGTCCCCCCGTCGGTCCCACACCCCACACCCCAGCCTCCCAGGCAGTGCGGAGCGGGTGGCAGGGAGCACCATGGGGTGAGGCCTGGGCGCTGCAGCCGGTGTCGGGCGTGCGGGGCGTCCTCCCAGGAACGCTGCCCACTGATCGGCGGCCAGGGGCCAGACGGTGAATGCTCCGCATTTTTTGGCAGCTCGAGGGCCTGGCTGGGAACAGTCACCGTTTATTCTGAAGAAGCCACACGCTCTGCGCCCCAGGCCCCTCGGAGCGTGGGGGTGGATTCCAGCCTCCGCGGCTGGGGGGTGCAGGAGCGGGGCTGGAGAATGTGGGGTGACAAGCGGCTCCAAGGCCAGGCGGGGTCCTGGCCCCAGTCGGGGACCGAGGCCCCCAGGGGCTCTGAGGGCCCAGGCTCTGAGCAAACAGCCTGCTGCCCCCTTCAGGGGCCCCTTGGCGACCACGTCCCGAGGAAGCTCAGCCCGTCCCGAGGAAGCTCAGCCCCAGGCGGCAGGGAGGCAGCAAAGCCTCCATCCTCTCGTGGGGGGTCACCTGGCTCACCCCTCATCTCAGCCCCACACCCACCGGAGGAAGGAGGGGAGGGGCACACACTCTCCCTCCTGGTCAGGGAAGCTCCGGGAGGTGGGGTGAGGAGACCCCAAGATTCCTTCCAAGCACAGCCACAGAGAAATGACCCTCTTGCTAAGGTCACATGGCAAGGTCATCCAAGGTCACAGGAGACGCCCCAGGCTACATGGTGAGATGCCCCAGGCTGCAATGCTGGGCAGCCCCGGGCAGGGACTAGCCCGCCGAGCCTCCTCCTCCCACCCTCCGGGCTGCTCAGCAGGTGGCCGAGGGTCAGCAGGCCCGCCCGCCCGCCCGGGGGACTGAGGTGCTCGCTCCGCTCTCAGCCATGGGGCGTGAGGCTGGCAGGACGCAGCAGGAGGTCCCAGGTTCCCAACTTCATCCTCAGAGCAGGATTCTAAGTGCGGGAGGGCGGGTGCTAGAGAGTGCAGGTGACACAGCCCACGGCCACGCGGAGACGGGCACGGCCAGCTGTGGGGACACGTCCGGCACGGGGGTTTGGGCGTCCGTGCCCACAGCGTCCTCCCACGCGGGCAACCCCTGGTGGGGGCACTGCCTGACCCCTTTCACCTTCATGGTTCATCCAAATCGACATTTTTTAGGTTGAACTCTGCATCCCTATCCGAGATGGGAACTAGTTGGCTCTTGAGTAATCACGCAGGGGGCAGACCCATCCCGCCAGGGCACTGCCGCCTCCTCCGCCAGGAGCCTGGGCCCCTCAGACAGAATGGCCCTCAGAGACACCTGCTGCCCACCCCCCATCACTGCTCTTCGGCTCAGGTCCCCCCTAGAGGGTCAAGGTCATGCCAAGGGCACATCTCTGTCTCTGGACTGGACTTGGAAGGATGCGAGGCTGAGCACACCCAGGGGGTCTGAGCCTGGCCTGGGGGCAGGGGCTCTGAGCCTGGCCCGGGGGCAGGGGCTAGAGGGTGAGACCGGCCCCTGGAGGCCAGGCTGTCTGCTCTTCAATCGGGTCCGCTCCCTCCCAGGCCGGGCATGGGGCCTGGAGAGAGGGAGACACCCCACACTACCCGCACGCCCATCGCCTGGCACCTGACCTCCCAGCTCCTGACAGCCTCCGACGCCAGCAAGGAGGGTGTGGCCAGGGGACCACGGGTCTCCACTCAGGTGCACGGGCGCAGGGGCACTGCCCCGGCGATGCTGCGACGTTGGGCCCAGAACCACAGGAATGGACACGCGGAGGCAGACAACCCGAGACCCCGGGGCCCCCACCTCCTCTGCCTCCGCATGGCTGGCCCTCGCTCTGCCCGAGCGCAGCCCACACGGAGGCCCGACTGAGCCCTGGCTCAAGGGCACGGGGCTCCTGGACTGCAGAGAGCCAGCCCGGCCACACCCAGTGCAGCCCAGGGTGGCCGTGCCGGTGCTGCCGGGAAATGCCGGGAATGCAGGGCAGCCTGCAGGCGGAGGGCGCGGCTCGACCAGGACCAGCCAGTGCAGGAGGGCAGCCAGCAGGCGGAGAGGAGGCACCAGTTCCCCGGGCACCCGTCTCTCCCGGGGGCACCTTCTCCTCCCCAAGGGCACACGAGGCTTCGGGCAGACCATTCACCCGCCAGCGTCACGCAAGGAAAAACAGCCGTGTCCTCGGCGTCTCACAGAACAAGCACATACATGACATTCGTGCATCTAACATGAGACACATCCTCAGGCTCAGGGTCAAGCACAGCACCGAGGAGGCGCCCGCAGGGGCCTGGGCAGGTCACCCGGCCAGGGACACCCCAGGCCCAGAGGCAGGTTCCTGGAAGAACCAGGGGATCCAACCAACGTGCCCAGCCCTTCCCCCCGCCCCAACCTCCCAGGGGCATCGGAGAAAACGTGTGCTGGAGGAATCCTATATAATACAAGTGTAATATGCAAATCGCCCAGACAGCGGACCGATCGGTCGGCAGGGGGCGGGGCTGGCGAGCCTCCAGTCTATATATATAAAAGGCTAATATGCTAAGTGTCCATCCGAGCAATGATGTCACATAGCAACGCCCGGCTTCCTCTCCCTAGTGACTAGCCTCCTTGGTGTTTCTTCAGCCCAGGAACATGACTTGCTTTATAGCCAGGTGCAAACATTTTACACTTTAACCAAATGTCTGTGAAGCGTTTTCCCTGCCTCATCTCATTTGATCCTCACAGAAGTCCTGGAGTCGGCAGATAGGAGACTGGGAGGAATCCTATTTTCTGTTCATTAGCCAGAAAACGGAGATTTAGAAAGCTTAGAAACTTGACCAGACTGAACAGAAGAAAGAAATGGTGGACCTTGACAATGACTTCAGGTCTTCTCACTGCGCAGAATATAGTCAGACACGGCTGCAGTTAAATATTTTACCCTTTGTTCTCCCTGCGTGATCTACAATAACAATCTGCTTCGTGTTGATATTTCCTGCTGTGTGGCTGACAATGACCTGAAAGAGAAGTTGGGGTGCTTCACTGGGCTGGAAAAAGTTTAGCTGCATCAGAAAGCAGGTCTGTCCTGTATCTATAAAAGGCTAAGTTGACTTGTGCATGAGCAATACATATAAAGCTCTCACTGGCGCCAACCGCACGCGTGTTTCGATCTGTCATTGTCGATCGTGAATTTGGTTGACACTTCTGTTATAGAGAAAGGGCGGAGAGCGAAGTTAAAATATTTCTTCTAATTAATTTCCTTTCGATGTGCACGAATCCATGCACCGGGCCACTAGTTTCTTTATAAAAACCCTGCCACACGCACACACAGACACTGAAGACAACCCTACAGGCAGCTGGGGTGTGGCCTCAGGATGGGGAGCGAGGTCCCACCTCTGAACTTCACCCTCCTCACCCACGTGGCTGCTCTGAAGGGTGGACGCCTCCATCTCCGTGGCTACAGGCACCGGCGAGGGGGCTCCTCTGGTCCATGCCCGCCAGGTTCCGGTCCTGAGAGCAGGCTGCACCCCAAGTTCTGGATTGGGGGGGGCCAGCCAGGGACACCCCGGGCCCAGAGGCTGTGACCTCCCCTCCCAGGAGCCCCGGCGGCCACCACGGGCCGAGACCAGAGATGAAACCAGGACGCAGTTGCCCACCTAGAAAAACGTGACCACAAACTGCGTGTCATGTGTATGGGTTTTGTTGGTGTTTTTCTTTCCCTTTTGGTGAAAAAAAAAAAACAAACAAAAACCAAAAACAACAAAGAACGTAACAGGCTCTCAGGTATATAAAACTGGTAATATTAGATAAAAATACAAACGTCACCTTTACAAAACAAAAACGAAAAACAACACACACACGTTTCTCTTGAGTACACGGAAAGCGTAACATCTTACCAAAAATAAAGGATTTGGGTTGTGTCCAGACACGGGCGGGGGCTGGGGGGGCGGGGCGGGAAGCCCAGGGCAGGAGCGCTGGGGACGGGAGGCGGGCAGCGTCTGATTGGTTCACGCATAGTTCTCTCGACATGGCTTAAATTAAAAAGCAAATGCACGTACAGCCAGAAACACCGAGGAAGTGATGCATAGGCGGGTATACCACGTTTATTTTAATACAGCTCGTTCGTTCGCATCCTGCTAGGAGAGACCGTCTCGCTGACCCGACGGTTAGAGCAGCCTGGTGTTACCGTGTCAACGTCATCCAAGAGATAATTTAAAAAAAAAAAAAAAAAAAAAAAAAGCTAGGCAAAGAGTAAAAAGGAAAGCTTAATAATCACTTTATGGTGTAAAAAAAAAAAAAAAAAAACCCACTTAAGGCTCTCAGGAAGTTCGGTCTAGACTTAAACACTACAGCAAGGAGATGCGGCTCCGGAGCACCGCCACGGCGGCTCCCAGAGGCTCCTGTGCCCGTGCCGCCGCGGCGCCGGCCTGTCCTCCGCAAAGAGCAGGTCCACCGTGTCCTTGGCAAAGCACCTGTGACCCCCGGACAGAAGTCCATCCGCGTGGCGTCCGCCGCTGCCGTCCGCAGGCGCCCTCCATCCCCGCGGCGGGTGAAGCACGTCGGAGCCGCTCTGGTTCTGTGCGCTCTGTTTCGGACAAGGAAGCTCTGACCGGCTCACCCAGTGCTACAATACTTGCTTTGATGTCACATTAAACAAACGTATACTGTCTCTTTGTTCTCCAGGGTGCGCGTGGAGGCAGTTTTTCACGGAGGAGAACAAAGACCGCACGCTGGCAATAAGCACCGTACATAGTAGGTTCAGGAATGTAACACGCCATGTACATCCGTGTCCCGGGAAAGGGCCGCTAGCTTATCCTCACCTCACATCTGCAGGGAGAGGGAGAGAAAGACACTGAGAGGCGGGCCCAGAGCACACGCAGTAAGGGAACGCTCAACCCCACCGAGGGCACACACACCTGAACATGCACACGCGTGCGCACACATGTGTACACACACAGCGGCAAGTCTCAGCATTTGACGTTTTTGTGACGTTTTTTTCAAACGCCCTCGGGCTCATTACCCTTTCTGAACATCCTGACCAGAGCTGGGACGAGGCTCTCAGGATCTCACAAAAGGAAGAGGCTGGAGAGCAAGCCCCCTTCTCCCACTGCACACACAGGGGAAGCCGAGGCCCAAACAGGTTCTTCCGTCTTTCTCCTCACCTTCCTTTCTTCCAGCTAGGGCATGATGCGGGTCCTGGAGCTCTGGCAGCCACACTGGGCCATGAGGCAACGCTGAGGATGGATACCACCAGCCAGACAGAAGGGGTCTCTGACCAGGCCGATCTACACTGAGCTCCGAGCTGAGAGCAGCTCACCCCAGCTACCTCACCTGTCCACTGCTCACTCCAACACCTGTACCACACCCAGGCCCAGAGCCCGAGCCTAGGACACCTGCCTCTCACGTTAGGGTCTGTCGGCAGCTGGGCCGTGGCCTATGGACTAGAGGCTCAGACATCCCCGCACCACACCTGCGGCCTTTCCTCCCCGAGACCCCTCACGAGCGCACCTGGCCCACAGGCCTCGAGAGCTCCTGCCCGGCAGCTTCCTGCAGCCACACTGCCTCCCACAGACACCGGTCTCCAGGAATTCCTCTCGCCACTATTTGTCTTGGATGCCACGGGCCAGAGGAAGGACCAGGCTCTCCTGAGCCGAACAGGCCAACACCAGGAAGGCTTGAATCCGCCTCCTCCATGCTGATCCTGCCTGCCCAGACCCCATTTTCTTCTGCCAAGCAGTATGCGTCTCTAAAAGACTCCATTTCCCAGGTTCCCTTGCTGCAGAGGGATGGCCCATGCAATCAAAGCGAGCCCCTGGGTGAGATTTCTTCTTCCCACCTTACTCGTTCTTTCAGCCTGGAGTGTGGATGTGATTTCTGGAGCTTTAGCAGCCATTTTGGGCCATGAGGCACCTCTGAGGATGGACAGCACCGGTCCTGGACAGAAGAGGGTCCCTGCTGATACCTCGAGACGGCCTCGCATGCTCTGGTCTCCCTGTCTTTCCGTGAGGCACCGTGTCTACCTTAAAAGACCTCCTCGGCCTTCGGCAACCCTCACCTGCAATGTCTATCAGCCTCAGTGTGCTCACCTGTCACACGGAGCAAGTGACCTGCCTGAGCTGATCCAGGAAACTCCCATCACTCCACTCGGGAGACGCCTCGGCCCCAACCAAGGAAACGACTAAAGCCAGAGCAGGCCTCCGGGCAGAAGGGCCGTGGATGCGGCTTCCTTCCGTGTGGCGGGAGGGGAGCACGGGGGACGGGAGCAGGGGACCCACAGCCCAGCTGGACACCAAGCTCGCAGAGCAATCACGGCCAATCACGGCCAATCACGGCCGCGGCCTCTCCTCTCGGTGATTAGCCCTGTGATCAGCCATCGCGCCTCCCCCGCGGACGTGGCCCGTCCAGCCACGGCTCCTACCTGGTTGGCTGGTTAGGTGGGTTTTAACCTTTTTCTTTTCCGCTTTTTACCTGACTCCCTGCGCCTTCCTGTTAACAGAAGGGCAGGGAGGGTGAGCGGGCCTAAGAGAGGGCCGTCCGGCGGCGGGCACTGAAGGAATGAGCACCCGAGCGGCTTGTCTCCTGGAGGAAACCTAATCCATCGGCGCCACACGACCTCCTGGCCCCCTGGGCGCCACACCGCCACGCTGCTTCCGGGCAGTGTGTCCGCAGGGGAGGCCAGGAACCCCCCCGCCCCCCGCCCCCCCCCCCCCCAACGCTGCAGCCAGCGGCCCAGCACCGGCCTTCCCACCAGGGTAGGCACCTTCCTCAAACAGGTCTCCCCTAATTACCCCAACCGGCCGACCCACCAGGGCCAGAGACTTAGAATGCACACCCCACCCCACGCCCTCACTGCAGCCTGGACCTCTCCTGCCAGAGCCTCACAGCTCGGCCCATCCCCGCCGATGCCCACGGTGGCAGAATCCGCCCCAGCAGGTCCCCAGGGCATGCTGGCTGGTCAGCGAGCGTCTGACTGAGCTCGCAGCGGCCCGATCCCACGGCCCCCGGAACCCTGCTCACCTCAGCCCCAGAAGCAGGCCGAGAGCCCCAGGCACGGGGAAGAGCGGGGAGGGGCGGGCGGCTCACCTGTCTCCTCCTCGCGGAAGTCCGGGCTCGGGCCGGTGGGCGTGCACGTGCACTCCAGGTGCTCCTCCAGCCGCACCTGCACCTCTTTTAACTTTGGCTTCTTCCTGATGTACTCCACCTTGGCCACCTGCCCAGACAGACCCAGCGTGAGCCAGGAGGGAGCCTCTCCTTCCACCTCCGACCTCCGACCTCCGACCTCCACACTCCTCCCAGTGGAAAGGCAGGAGTTAAAACAAGCTTCAGACAGCGTTTGTGGTCTGGTCCCATTTTACTTAAAATAAACCTCACAGCCCTGGCCGGTTCGGCTCAGTGGATAGAGCGTCGGCCTGCAGACTGAAGGGTCCCAGATTCGATTCCGGTCAAGGGCACAGGCCCGGGTTGCGGGCTCCATCCCCAGTAGGGGGCGTGCAGGAGGCAGCCGATCCATGATCCTCTCTCATCATGGATGTTTCTATCTCTCCCTCTCCCTTCCTCTCTGAAACCAATAAAAATATATTAAAAAATAAAAAATAAACCCCACGTGCGTGCCAGTGGGCCTGAAGGATGTGCTTCAAGGTGGGAGCTGGGTGGGGGCGAGAGGGGCGGGGAGAGTGGTGGTGAGGGAAGGTGTTTGATTCCGTGTTTTAGGTGCATCTGGGCAAAGGGCAGCGCTCCCCAACACGCACCTGGTGATTATGGGGGACCCAGCTCAGCCGAGACCCCGAGACCCCCAGACTCCTGGGCATAATGGGGCAAGGCGTGCTCCCCCACGGGGGCGGGGGGTCCGGACGCCCGCACCTCTGTCCAGGCCGGAAACGGCACATGTCCCCCCAAGAACATGCTGTGAATGTTAAATCCTCAGAAGCATCCTCCACACCAGCCAGGCCCACAGAACGAGACATCTGCGCCCTAGAGACCCCCGTTCCCATAACGTCAGCCCCAGACCCACACAGGAGCCCACGTGGGGTCCCCATGTCCCTCCTCCCTCCCCCCTTTGTTTGCATCTCGGTGTCTGGGCTGCACCTTAAAAACAAACATCCCAACTCCCCACTGCTGAGGGTGCCCATGTAACGAACCACCGGCAAATGCACCCCAGCATCCAGCGGGGACGCCACCCCCTCTACACAGGGGAGAGCCACGCCCTGCAGGGGACGCCACCAGGTTTTGTCCTGACTGACAGGAGAGTCAGAGCAGAGCACCCTCCGTGATGCCCAGCACTGACCGAGCCCCCTGGGTGAGTCCCTGTAAGGCTCACAGCCACCGAGGGCTCAAGCACGCCCACTTTACAGATGAGGAAACTGAGGCAGCAGACAAGGCTTGTTCTTTTGCTGGGAGGAGGCCTGGACCAGGAAACAGCAGGTGGTCCTTAGCCAGGGGACGTCCTAACGGGAGGAAGCCCGTGCCCTCGGTGTGACGGCTCCGGACCCCGCAGTTCCAGGCACCGCATTCCCGTGTCCCAGCCCGGCGCCACAGCCATCCAGGACCGAAGCCAACCCCAGAGGCTCCTGGGCCTGACGGGCAGCTCCCCAAGCTGTTGGTCTCCCTGACCGCCAGGGCTGCCCCCACACAAGCTCAGGGCACCCCTGCCCACCGGGGCCTCGGAGGCTCTCGCTGGAGACCTTCACCCCCAGGCTCTCAGCTGGACCCACACAGCCATGAGGTCCCAAAGCGCCCCTAACTCCGTCCACAGGACGCAGAGGCCGGTGCCGGGCACACAGGGGGACCCACCGCCCTGCCTCCAGAAAGTCCCGCAGGCGGAGCTGGGTCCCAGCCTCTGGCGCCCTGGAGGCAGCCCGAGCTCATTCCTGAAGGACTTCGGTCCGTGCCCACAGGCAGCCCTCAGACAACACGGGAGCCCCGATCTGCAGCTCCCCTCCCGGGAGAGGGGCTCACAGCAGCTCCTTCACCCTGACCCACCGTGGCCTCTGCTCGGGGCCGCGGCCTGAGCCACTGGGCACACCACCGTCCTGACCCCGAGGCGTGGACCTGGGGGACGGGGCCCGGCCCGCACGGGTGGCCGAGGAAGGACACCTCCTCAGGGAGCCAGTTAGGGAGCGGACAGCAAGCACTGACCACACAAGCCCCGCTCAGGGAAGTCGGCCCCCGACCCCAGCCCACCGCTGAGGGCAGGCGGTCCCTGCCGACCCTGGGGGCCCTGGGGCCCCTGCTTCCAGATGCTGCCATCAAGCTGCTACAGGGGAAGGGGGCCAGGTCCCTGAGGAGGAGAGAGCCCTGCTCCAGGCCCACACCTGTGGCCTCATGGAGATGAGGGTAGGGGGCTGGCCTTCGACCCAGCACGTCCAGACACCCAGGGCCTGGGGCCAGCGGGCAGGCTTCGGCCAAGCTCACTCTCCGGGGCCTCAGAGGGTGGCCACGCCCAGCCCGACTGCTATCTCCGTTTGTAAGAGGCCTTTGTGACTCCAAAGGCCGGGAAGGCAGAAAACCAGGGAGGAGCCGCCCGCCAGGACGCCCACCTGCCCCCAGCCCATCCAGGACGCGGCCTCGGGGCCTCGGGGCCGCTCTGCCTCCACCCAAAGGGAGCGGAACGGCCCCTCACAATGGCCCCCTGTTCCCACTGACCTTCTGTCCCTTCAGCCGGAACCCCAGTGTCTGGGCCGGGTGTTTTCCTGCCAGCCCTCGAGGGTGGGCAGGGCAGAGCAGGGCAGGGCGCGGCGGACCAGCTGCAGGATGGAGTCCCCGCCCCTCCTGGGCTGACCATGACCCCGTTGGGGCAATGAAGGCCCGAGGGGGAGGCCCTGGTCCAGCTCCGCCACCGCCCTGAGCCCCCGGCAGAGACGCGCCCTCCCGGGAGGGCCGGCCCCACACACCCACCCGGCTGCCACCCTCCCTGCTGCCGGGTGTCTGAGCCGGGACCCCGCCCGGGGCAGTGTGAGGGGCCAGCGCCGGCCTTTGGAGCGCCTTGTGTGTGGCCGTGGGCCTCGGCCGTGGAATGTGCTTCCTCAGCTTCCGCGGGCAGAGCCCTGGTCCCCGAGGCCAGGGAGGCCCAGGTTTGGGTCTAAAGGGCCTTCCCGTGTGACAGCTGGCCGGCCGAGACCTGGTCCTCCCTGAGGACGTTCCCCCTGCACCTCACACGGAGGCGGGGCCGACACAGGGGCTGGACAGCAGGGCACCGAGGGCTTGAAGTAACACGTAGTCAAGGCATGAGTTCTACACACCCCGACTGACCCCTTCCACCCAGGAGGGTGGGCGCACCTGCCAGGGAGGCTCAGCGGGGGGCGCAGGCCTGCTGCCCAGGAAGGACCCACACCCAGGGGCCTAGACGGGGGGGGGGGGGGGGGCCACTGGAGTCACAGCCTCAGCCTCACCCCTAGAAGCCAGGAGGGGCCCCCGAGCCTCCCTCCAACCCTCTCCTTCCTAAAGGGCTGGCTCTCTAGGGCTCCCAGCCCAGACACCCAGTTGCCCAGCTTCAGACCCACTTTACAGATGAGGTTAGTGAGGCCGGAGGGGGGACCCAGGTCCCAAGAGGAGCTGCCAGCCGTTGGCCACCTGGAGTGACCTGAAGAAGCAGAATTTCCCCCCAGGACTCAGGTGGGGAGCACAAGGAACTCCCACATGACCTTCCTGCACCCCCCGCCCGCCCGCCCCCCTCAGTGCTGCCCTGGAGGGCACCTCAGCCGGCCCAGCCTGAGGGAGAGGAGGGCTCACTCGGCTCCCAGTGAGTCAGCCCCAGCCACCTGTCCCTCCTGAAACAGCACCCCCAGAAGGACCCCCTCCCAGAGAAACACTCCATCGACACCATGAAAGGGGGGTGCCCTCCCCGATTTACAGGCAACATGCCCAGGGGCCACCCCAGCAGCCCCTTCCTGTCCCGTGTCCTGGGGACAGGCTTTAGGGCCCGTGCCGGCCGAGGGACCCCCCACCTGCCAAGCACCCAGCCCCCACCAAGGTGCCTTCGTGAAGGAAGACTTTTCCTCCCGACTGTTTCCTGTCGTGCAGGGGACCCCACACACCCACCCGGAGAGGAGACGAGCCCGTGGCCGCACAGCCTGCCTCCCCGGCGCGGGGGCCCAGCTCCTGGGGGCCGCGGGCGGCCGTGGCGTGGGCTCACCTTGACGCTGCGGTGGTGCACGCGGGACGGCTGGCACTTGACGCTGCTGGTGTTGCAGCAGCCGGTGCAGCGCTTCACCTCCACGCACGGGGGCCAGATCAGGAAGTTGGCGGACGTGGGGTCCACCTGGCTCCGAGGTATCTCGTAAATGACCGTCCTGGTCTTGCAGACGGCGGGCACGGCTTCCTCTGCAGAGGGAGAGCCTGGTGAGCGTGGAGGCCCCGCCCCTGTCCCCGCCCCCTGTCCCCTGTCCCCGCCCCTGTCCACTGACCCCGCCCCTATCCCCTGACCCCGCCCCCTGTCCACTGCCCCTGACCCCGCCCCATCCACTGACCCCGCCCCCTGTCCCCTGACCCCGCCCCCTGTCCACTGCCCCTGACCCCGCCCCATCCACTGACCCCGCCCCCTGTCCCCTGACCCCGCCCCTGTCCACTGACCCCGCCCCCCAAGCCAGGGCTGCAGCCCCTGGGGGGCGGGGGCTGGGGCTGGGGCTGGGGCCGGGCCCAGGGCCACCAGGCGTGCAGCTGCCGCTTCCTCCACTGGGACACGTGTCACAGCCCCAGGGTCCCCACACCCACAGGGGGTCGCTGAGCTGTCCCAGGATGAGCGGGGGCTCAAGGGCCCCGTGGGGAGAACCCAGGGGAAGGACGCGGCCGGCAGAGGGAAGGAGGGGTCACACGGCCGGCGCAGCAGGAAGGGACATGGAACAAGCCAGGCCCGGACACCCAGCCCCCGAGCCCCCCAGGAGGACCTGGATCTTTCTGCTCTGTGCGCCTCCCACGGCCCACGGTCCAGCCCGAAGCCTTACGGACAGGACACCAGGGTGGGACTGACAGACGAGAAACCCACCCCTGGACCCCAGACACGGGCCCAGGGAGCCGGCCAGCAGGGTCTGCGACCACCCACCGAAGCTGCCTCCCGGCACCCACTCGCACACCCGGGCGCGCACCAGCCCAGCGGCCAGCACGGAGGGGGCGCTACGCTGCAGACGGAGGACCATCCTCTGCCTCCGCCCCGTGTCAGCTGCCACACCCCTCCTCACACGGGTGGGAAGACCTCGGGGAGCCTGGGAGACCCAGCAGGGACCTGCGCCCCGAGAATAAGCCACCCAGCTGCTGTCCCCTGAGGGAAGCGTTGCACTCCCAGCACCACCTGGTGAGAGGGTCCCGGGAACCTGACCAGATGGGCTGGGGGTGGAGCCAGGAGAGGCCTTAGGCCCAGCCCCTGATGGCCCCTCCGGGGCTGGATGGGACCCGCACCCTCCAGGGAGCCCGCTGCTGCAGGGACGTGACCTACGTGGTCACAACACAGCGACGATCACCGGGGAGGCCCGTCTACCTGAGCCAGGAGTCACTCCCACGCCATGCTCAGCGGTCAAAGCCACAAGACCCACCTCGAAGGGAACTAAAGCTGGGGTGGGGGTCGCCTGCCCAAGGCCAGGCAGGGCCCACAGGCCACAGCCGGGGAAGCAGGCAGCCCGATGGCGTGGGGCGGGATAGGCCACAGCCCGGCCGAGCCCCAGGGCAGGACGGTGCAGACCTGGGCTGCTCTGTGAGACGGACAAGAACCAACATCCCCAAACCCAGGCCGAGGTGGAGCCCCAGGAGCCGAGCAGGGAGTGGGGGGCGGGGGGGGGGGGGCACGAAGGGGCCTCTGCGCAGCCAGGATCCGCATGACGAACTGGAAATGAAACGCGCGTCTCCCAGCAAGGCCTCCCGGGAGCAGGCCCCAACAAGACCGGCACTTCAGGAATTTATGACGGCTCCCTCTCCAGGGGCTCTCGGCAGGCAGGCAGGGTCGGGCTGGGCAGGGAGACACCCCTGCAGCAGGGAGGGGCCCCTGAGCAGGCTGGGCCTTTGTTTGGAGGAGGAAGGAGCGAAGCTGCCTTGGGCCCCTCTCCGGCCCCCACAGCCCCGGCCCCTCGCTCACCGATGCTTCTCTTCCTCCGAACCGGCACCGGCCTCTTCTCGGGGGTGTGCTTGGAGGCGCGGCCCCCGTGGGCCCTCAGGCTGCTTTCCAGAGCATCCTCGACCCCTAAAGGCACAAAGAAGACAGGTGACCAGCGACCCCCAGGCCCGACCACAGCACCTCCTGCAGCTCAGCCCCACCCTCACTCCCCAAGACAGAGGGTCCCCGGGAGATGTCCATCCCACATGGGGAGTGTCCGGATGTGCAAGACTCCCAGCTGCCCGGCACCCCACCGACCCCACAAAGCCTACACGGAGTCCCCCACGTGTGGTGCCCTCACCGCAGTGCGCGGCAAAGCTGTGGACTTGTGGGGAGGGCAGGGTGTCCCCTATGGCGCCTCCTCCAAGGATGCCCGGGTGAGGGCTGCCCGGGTAGGGAAGCCCAAGGCCGGCCCTCTGGGTCCAAAGACCCAGAACCCACAGGCGAGTTGCTCCCAGCTGGGCCCACCTCCCAGACGGCCCCTGGGAAGGGGCTGAACGGAGGACAGCCAGGCGGGTGCTGCTGGACGTGCCTGCGTCTCCCCCGCACCCCCCCCCCCAGCCCTCACCCGACCCTCACGGAGGGTCCTAGCCTTGGAGGTGCTGGAGACAGGGCCAGACGGCGGGCTGACAGCAAACCCCACTGTTCCCGAAGCAAGTCCACTGAGGGGGGGAGCCCCAAGAAACACGAGAGGGGGGCGAGCCCCACCCTGAGCTGAGCGGGGAGCAGCTGCAGGACTGAGCGGGGTGACCGACAGACGCAGGCACTTGCAGGAAGAAAAGGCTTCGGCCCCCAAGTCCCTGAGGATCCCAAAGCACGCTGTGGGGGTGGGGGCCCCAATCAAAACTGGACTCTGGTCCCCTGGGCTGGCGAGAGCCCCCCAAACACACGCCCCCCCCCCCACAGCCTCTCCTCCCCAGGGCCCGCAGGTCTCAGAGGAATGAGGGAAAAGGTGGGTCAGCTGCCTTCGGGGGCTGTGCCACTTCTCCCTCCACCCCCGCCGCCTCCCAGTGATGCCCAGGGTCGGGGTCCTGAGAAGTCGGGGTCCTGAGAAGTCGTGCCGTAGCCAGAAGCTCCAGCAGCCGCACAAAGGTCCCCGCCCGCCCCTCCCTGCCCGCCAGGCGCACCCTGGCCCCGAGAGCCCGGACACTGCCCACTCGTTCTAAACCAAGAACGAGCACCATGCCCACGGGGCCAAGGGCAAGGGACGCGCCCTTTTGAAGTCTGAGCGGAACCCAACTTTTCACTTAAAGTGACTCAACGTCCCACGACCACTCTTTTTTTGAGACCCAAAATAAGATCAGAACAGAACTACTCATGCTGTAAGAATTTCCCATCAACCAACGGTTCCAAGAAGCCCTCTTTCACGAAAAGAGGGACGCCTGTGAGTCACGTCCCGTGGTGGCCCTCTCGCTATCGCTGAACTGGAGAGCAGAGCGCAGCCGGGCCAGCCTCGGCCGAGAGAGAACTCAGCATCCAGCAGCGTTCTCGATGCCTTCCCACCGCCGGTGCTGACTGCTGACCTCTGACCTCAACACGCAGTGTCCTCCCCGCCCCCCCCGCCCCGCGTGTGCAGGGGGCACCGCACCGCTCTGGGCCTACTGAGGCCCACGAGGAGGCATGACAAACAGAAACACATATGACAGGACCGTGTCCCTCTCAGCCTCGCCCCCGCCCAGGCCTCCTCCAGCCCAATAAACAGATGAGGGGCCCCCCAGCTCACCCACCGGCAGAGAGCCGACCCGGTTTGGAGCCGAGACGGCAGAAGTCGCTTCTGGTCATGCAAACCCACCCTCCGCCCATCACACCCATCACGACGGGTGGTCAGCACCCCCGCCGGACTGCGTGGCTCAGAGCGGGCAGAGCGGGCTGCCCGTCGGCTCCGAGGACAGGTGACCTGCGTTTCCCTTTGTCTGTAGGCACAGCCAACGTCCTCAGGCCTCCGTCCCGGAGCAGAGTTAATGGCCCGAGATGGGATCTTTTCGTATCGCTTACACAGTGACCCGCGGGCACTGGGCCAGACCGCGCAGAACAAAGCTCCCGGGCCACTGGACAAACAGGCCCCAAACTCCACACACACACACACACACACACACACACACGCACATGCACACACACACGCACATGCGCACACACACACACGCACACGCACACGCAAACACACACGCGGGAAATCGAGCCCCTTCTCCCACACACGCAGAAGGGCGTTCACAGGCTCAGTGAGGGAACCCTATGCCTCAGGGCCTCCAACCACACCTCCCGAGCTGCAGGCTCAGTGTCTCACCTGTGAAATGGGACTGCAGCCCGGTCACTGGGAGAGGCCCAAAGCCCACACACCAATCACAAAGCTCCGTCCACAGGAGGGAGGAGCCACTCCCTTTAAAAACACTCAGGCCCCCCGCAGGGTGGAGGGGTTTCTCCGCACCAGCCCCTCCCCACTGACCCCGGGGGAGGGGGGCTGGCAATGGCCTGGAGGGCAGCTTGATCCTCCACAGCTGCTTACCGCCTTCCCAGCAGCCCCGCTGCGGCCCCTCTCCACTCTGGGCAGGAACAGGGGTTGGGGAACCCCCTCCCCCTCGAGCTCTAGAAGCAACAGGTGCAACCCCTGTGCTCAGCCAGAGGCCTTGTCTTCTCTGGTTTTCAGCTTCCAGGTCTGAGAAAGGGGAGGCGGCCAGGATAAATACTTTGGGGTGTGGGTCACAAAGGACGCCCTGGGGGCGCAATAGTGAGCAAGGGAGGCCCTGCTCTCCTCTCACCCAAATCTCGGGGCACAAAAGTCTGACAGGTAGGCCAGGGCACGTGAGCCAGCCACCCACCCCCCGCCTTGGGGGTCGGGGGGAGGGGAGCCCCTGGGGCTTTTTACGAGGGGCAATTCGAAACCAGCAAAGAACTGACTGGTGAATCCCAGCTTTCTCGGTTGAGACCCCCCTCCCCTCGCCCCCAGAGGCTCTGGGCCCGGAGTGCCCCCTCCCCCCCCCCTCCCCCGTCCCAAGGAAAGCCACCAGCAAGGCATTCACGGTGGGGGCGGGGCGGCGGGCTGCAGAGACGGAATAAGAATGGGCCCTGCAGAGAGTCGATGGCCCATTTCCCGGGCGTCCCACAGCCCTCCCGCGGGGACCCCGGCTCCTCAGCCCTTCCCTTCCTCGAGCCAGAACCAGAAAAAAGAAGGCTGGGGAGCTCTCTCTGGGAGGCAGTCTTCCCCACCCCACCCCCAAACCCACAGGGACCTGCCTTCCTGGCTCCCCAAAAACAAACCCTTCTCCCCGGGGCTACACATCCAGCAGCAGATAACACCCCCCCAGCCCAGCTCTGATCTCCCGGTGAAACCCTACCCCTGCCGATAAGGATCGGCCGAAGGATTTCCTGGGTCAGGGGAGCAGACACCGCCGGCCGGCTGGAGGACGGTCTTGGCACGAAATGAAAACAGTGCAGGCCTCTCACCACAATTAGGTACAAATTTCCCAATGGCGGGACCGTGGGACCGCCCTCCATGCCCCACACCCACACTTTCCAGAGAGAAATCTTCCCCGAGTCTCCCTCCACCTCCCCCAACCCCCTGCTGCTTCCGTGCCCTCCTGTTTCAGTCCACGGCAGGCTCTCCGACAGGAGCGTGGTTCCCACACTCGACACGTGTCTTCCTCCTGGACCGGCCCTCTCTGGCCCACACCCCGGCAAAGCCACCCAACACCCCCAGTTCCCCTTCACCAGCCACCCCGGGTCGCCGACCTGTGCCCCGGCCCAGACACCAGAGCGTGTCCTGCCCGCCTCACACACAAACGTGTCGGCGGTGGCTGGGCTCCAGGCCCCGAAATAGTCCCCAAACACCAGAAGTGTCTGTCCCGGGCGGGCACACCTTTTCATTGCCTTGTGAAAACAGAAGACAAGGCCTCCAGCGACCAGGAAAGCGCAGCCTCGGGCAGGAGTGGGGCAAGTTCTTGGGGACGCAAAGGGACCCCCACCCGGGCCACCCGCCCAGCCTGCACCCCTGGCCCCTGTCCACCTCCAGGGCTGTGCGCCCGGGGCCTGGGCCGGCGCCCACCCCGCCTCCCCGCTGGAGGGCAGGCCCCAGGCAGGCGCACCTGGCCGGGCACCGGCGCCCTCTGTGCGGCTGAACTCTCCGTGACACACGCGGCAAGTTCCTTAAAGGCAAAAACAACCTCCGGGCGAGCGCGCAGCCCGCGGCGCGGCGGGAGAGAAAGTGGTGATTGGAAGAGAAACTCCTGACTCATCCGCCTGGGCTTTTATGGCCCGGGATTGGATTCTGACCTTTCGGTGCGCTCCTCCGGGCGCCCGGCCCGAGCGCGGGAGGCGGCCCGAACCCGAACGCAGGAGGCCTCGCGGGGCGCACTCACTCCCCGCGCCCTCCCCGCGCGCGAGGGAAGGGGCGCGATTTACCTACGGAGTCTATCTCCAGGAGTCGCTGGAGGTCCCGGATGCTGTGGATCTGACTGTGCGCCAGCCGCTCGATCACCTCGCGGGGGATCTCGGCCTCCTGCAAGCAGAGCCACACGGTCAGCCCGGGCGGCCCCCGGCCCCCGCCCCGAGCGCGCGGCCCCCGCCCCAGACAGCTCCCGGCCCCGCCCCACGTGAGCACCGCGCACAAGAGGCCACCCGACCCCCGCCCTGGCCGTGGAGCCGGAGGTCGGGGTGGGGCTGAGGGAGACCCCAAATCACCCGTCCCCATCCATGTCTACCCTCTGCAAAAAAAAAAAAAAAAACCCGCCCCACCTCTAAATTTTCAAACCAAAGCCCCCCACCCCACCCCCACCCCCACCCCCGATTCCAGCCCCTCCGCGCGGGGTGTCAGTTACAGGCGGCCTGGGAGCCGCGAGGGCCGGGAGTTTCTGATTCAGGAGTGAAATCAACATGCAGAAGCTCAAGTTGAAATGCGTCACGGATGGGCGACGGGAGTCGCGGCAGCCCTAACACTTTAATCCCGCGGGGCTTGGGTTTCACCCGCGGCGCCCGGCCACCCTGCGGGGAGAGGGTCTGCGGCCCCCGCACGCGCACACCCACACACGCTCACGCGCCCCACCCGCTCCGGCCCAGCGGCGGCCCTAGCGCCGACGAGGACGCCCCGAATCCAGCCGGCGGCGGGGGAAGCTGCAGGGATGGGAGGGTTAAATCTCTCCCTCCGGCGGCTCCCGGGTCCCTGCCCAGACAACCCCCACCGCTCGGCCTCCCGACTCCGTCCCGGTTTTTAAAGGGACTGGGGGGCTCCTGGGGGCCTCGAGCACTAAGTTCCCACGACGGGGGGCTGGAGAGAGCCATTCGTCACAGCGAGCCCCCGGGATTCGGGGTTGGAGACGGGGGCGAGGGGAGGGGGAAGACGCCAGCTCAGGGCGGGCGCCGGCCCGGCTCGCCCCGCTCAGCCACCTGTAAGCAGGCCCAGGCGGGCGGGACCGCGCCGGCCCAGCCGCTCAGCCAGGCTTGGCCCCCGGGTACCCGGAGCTGCGGCTCCGCGCCGCCCACCCGGACCGCCGGGGGCCCCTACCTGCTTCCCGGCCGCTCTTCCCCCTCCCCGGCTCCACCGGCTCACACACACCCCCTTCCTCGGTCCCCGCACCCCGACACTGCATTGCCCGCCGCGCCCCGGTTCCCTCCCCGGAGGGAAGCCCGCGCCCCCCGAAGTTTCTCCCCGCTCGTCCACCCTGCCGCCACTCGTCCCTCCTCGGCAGAGCGACGCCACACGCTGGAAACTCACCAGCACCACTCGGGCGGAGAAGAGAACCAGTTGGGAAGATTTAAGAACCGAGCACCCGACAGAAATCAGAACGCGCCCTGCAGAGCCGAGCCAGGGGCGCCCCGGCCGCGGGCGACTGCAGGGGGCGTGCGCCCGGCAGTCGGAGGGGACGGGGCGGGGTGGCACCTACCTCGGCCAGGGCATGGGCGAGGTATCCGCAGCCGAGGAGCAGCAGGCAAGCCCAGGTCCTCATCGCGTCCCGAGGCGCTGGCGGCGCGGCGAGGAGGCGAGGCCGCGGGGCGGGCACTCCAGCCGGGCTCCTGTGGCGGCGAGATTCAGTACCATCCCTCAGGGAGCGCGGCCCGGAGGGTGGCGCGGAGCTGCGAGCGGGCGGAGCGCGCCCGGCGCGAGCAGCGAGTGCAGAGGAGGCAGCGCGGCGAGGAGGAGGAGCAGGAGTGCGCGCCCGTCGCGCCGGGATCCTCCTGGGCCGCCGGTAGGGGGTGGGGACGGAAGGGGCGGAGGGCGGGGGCTGGGCTTCTTCCTTGGTGTGTCCCCGGTGCTGGCCGCCGCCGCGCTCGCTCCCGGGCGCAGCTCTAGGAGCGACCTGGCCGGGAATTCTGCACGTTTGCGGGCATCAGCCCCGGGAGGGAGCCCGGAGCGAGGCCGGAGCCGCCGCCGCACCACCCATCACCTGTCTGGACGCCCGGCCAGGCTCGGCCTCGGGCTCGCGCGCTCTGCGGGCTGCGGGCGGCCCTGCGCGCCCACCGTCGGCCCCGCGCTCGCCTCCGGCCTCTTTTCGGCGCCGCCGCCGCCGCCGCCGCCACCAGGCCGGGCACGGCGCGGCCCAGCACAGCGCGGCCCGGCGGCCTGCGTGCGCCCCTCCGCGGCGCGCCCTCGGCTCCGCGCCGTGCTCCGCCCTCCGCCGGCCCGAGCCGGGCAGCAGCCGCCGGCCGCACGGGGCCTCGCCGCGGGGGCCTGAGGGCGGGCGCAGGACCGAGCCGGGCAGCAGCCGCCACCGGCAGAGGGACAGCGCGGGCAGGCCCGGCTCGCGGGAGTGGTGCGGGCTCCTCGGGGCGCGCGTGTGGAGCCGGCCGGCGGCGGGAGGGGGTTATAGCGCCGCCGCCGCGCCCCTCCCCCGCCCCTCCCTCCCGCCTCCCCCGGATTCCAGGCCCGGGACCCGCACCTCGGAAGCACGCGGGGGCCGCACGGGCCCGGCCGCCGCCGCACGGAGCTCACACACACGCTCACGCGGGCAGGAAAACCCATCCAAACCTCGCGCCCGCTCCGAGCACAGCCGCGGGGGCCGCGCCCCTCCCGCGGCCTCGCCCACCCCAGCGCCCGCTGCGGTCCTGCGGTCCCGGCCGGGAGGGAGGAGGCCGCGCAGAAGCCGACTCGCCTCGGCCCCAGCGGCAGCCGAGGGCAGCGCCGGAGCTGCGACGCCAAAAAGGGCAAAAGCAGGCCGCCCCGCGCGGCGCTCCGGCCTCCCCACGTTGGGACCCAGGGCCCCCTCCCCGTCGCCATAAAAGGAGGGGAGTGAGGCCGTGGTGGAAAGTGGGGCGGGGTTCGTGGCGCTGCTGGCCACTCACCTGGCGGCGGCCACGCGCCCCAGACCACGACCCGATGCCTGGGGCGTCCGAATGCGGAGCCTCCACCCACATCCCGAGGTGCGGGAGCGCCCGGGGCTGCAGGGTCCCCCAAGTCCCCACTCCTGCGTGGACGGCCGGGCCGCGGCCTGAGCCGGGAACTCGAGGGGATGGTGGGGAAGGGGAAGAAGGGAGCCGCTCGTCGGGAACCCCCGAGAGAGTGTGGGCCTCGGACGACGGATCCGCGGGGCGCACGGAGCGCCACCTCCCGCCTGGGCGCGACGCGGCGGTGGGGGCAGCACCAGCGGGGAGCCGAGGCCTGTGCGCGGCTGGACCGCTCGCCTCCACGGAGGGTGGGTGCGCCCGGACCTGGAGGACTCACCCTCCTCGACCAGGTGGGTTAGGAACCCGGGTCGACCCGTCGCCCGCCAGTGCCGTCCCTGGAGCGGGAGACCAGAGCAAGAGGAGTGCGGGCAAGCGACCCCAGAGCCCTAGAGCCAGGGCCTGGCGGCTGGCAGGGACCCCAGCCCAGGCAGTGAAGGCGCCGCCCGCTTTCCTCGCGGGCTGGGCCGCCCCTGGCATTTCAAAGGCCGAGTGGAGAGGGGCTTCAGGGCGCTTGCCTTCCCCCAGATACTGGGGTGGGGAGCTTCTGCGGTTCCCAGAGGACCTCGGTGGACGTTCCTTCCAGAGGCCTTCACGCCCCTGCGGCCTCCCCACAGCACGGGCCCCGCAGCCCCGCAGCCCATGGAGAGTCGGGCTGGAGGGCCCAGGCAGAAGCAGGGGAACTGGGAGACCATGAGGAGCAGTGAAAGCCAGGCCTTGTCTGTCCAGGTGGAACCTTCCATCGCTTCGGAGAGAGACCGCTGGAAGTTTCTGGAAAGCAGGCAGACACCGCTGCCAGGCCTCTGGCTGGAGCCGGTGGGAGCCGTCTGATGCCCATGCATCTGAGAGTGGCCGCGCCACCCAGCTGAGACCCCGGTACTGGGCAGGCAGGCAGGGCCCAGGACATTCCCTGGGGTTATTAAAGGACGCGGTTTGGTGCCAGGGGTGGGAAGGAAGGAGAAAAGGGCGCTGCACGGGATCCGCTCCTGGGGTCCATGCCCCCTGCGCGGCCTGGCACTTCAGGGACACCCTGTTCTAATCTGGGGCCAGCAGGGAGATCTGGGGGCACGGATCATCTCAGACCAGGGCGGGAAGGGGAGCAGGGTCAAGCCTGCCCCAGACTGGAAAGCTTTGGGGGGAGCAGGCGGGCCTCCCTCCCTCCCTCCCTCTAATCTCAAGCCGCTATTAAAAATAAAACCCGCTCACGTCGTCATAGCGACCACAACAACAGCGGCTGTGGCTTCGTGAGGGTGGCAAAAACTTCCGCAGCCACGCGACAGCCGCCTGGGGGAGTTGGGGCACCACACGGGTCGCAGCACCAAGGCCTGCCCCGGGGTGGGACGGGGACCCCAGCACCCAGCCCACCCCACCCTCCCCCGTCCTCAGAAGGAACTGGCAGCAGCTGTTTAGAGAACTGGGAATGGAGATGGAGGACTGACGGGACCAGGAGGTGACCTGGGGAGAACCTCTCCTGCACGCCCCTCCTCCCGGACCTCGGTTCCTCCTCAGCACCCCCTATCCGGACTCCGGCACCTGGAGCTGGGGCTGTGTGGGGAGGGGTTGTGGGATGCTGGGCTGAGGGGACCTCCGCGGCCTGAAGGTGGGGGCACCACTCCTGCCCAGCCCGCCCCCCCCCCCCCCCGAGCGTTCTCCACGGGTTTGGCCTGGTCGGGTGCTGCCTTCCGCCGGGAACGGAGTTTCCCTCAGCCTGTGAGGTTCGCACGGGTCACGGCAAACATTTGATAACAAGGCTAAACATACTTGAGGAGGAGGAAGCCAAGGCCCGGTTCCGGGTTCCGTGGGCGGGGACCCAGGAAAACTCGGGCCAAAGGTGTGTGTCGGGAGGCCAGCGGGAGAGACCTGGTGGAAGAGGGGGCGGGGGTCCCCAGGCTGGGGAGCTGCCGGTGGGAGGGAGGGTGCACCTGGGCAGGGGACGCCCACCCGCCTCCGGAGCTCTCTCCGGAGCCCAGCCTTGCCCGACGTGCCCCAGGCCCGTAATTAAGGTGAGTCAGGTGCTCCAAATAGGTGGCGAGAGGCCACCGCACAGCTGAGCTGACTGGCTGGGCACCCGCCCCCGGGGGCCCCTCCTGGCACCCAGGGCGGGTCAGGAAGGCCTGGTCCACCTCGGAGCCAGGCAGGGCGGTCAGAGCCCTGGCTGGTTTGGCTCAGTGGATAGAGCGTCGGCCTATGGACCGAAGAGTCCCGGGTTCGATTCCAGTCAAGGGCGTGTACCTCGGTTGCAGGCTCTTCCCCGGTCAGAGCGAGTGCAGGAGGCAGCCAGTCGGTGTGTTTCAGATGATGTGTCTGTCTGTCCTTCCCTCGGGAAAATCAATGGGAAAATGTCCTCAGCTGAGCACTGTCAGAGAGCCCAGCCCTGGTGGTGCTCAGCCCACGGTCACCCTAAAACCCACTTTCCAGACGGCCCCAGAACTGACGAGGGACCCTCCCTGGGCACCAGCTCCCGTGGCCCCTGCTGCTCCACCCAGACCGGTGATGTGCCAGGGTCACTCGGTGGCATTTGTCCTGCAGCTCCCTGCAGGATCGTGAAGGGTGCTGTCACGGGGGGAGTCGCCCGAAACCCTGGGGCCCATGCCCACCTGATCCCTGGTCCAGAGGTGCCAGGGGAATGGGGAGGGGCACACCCAGGCCCAGCTGCCCCACGTCTGTTCTCTCATCTGGAAAATGGAGACCCTGCAGGCACCGCCGCCTCCGCAGGGCGCACGCCCCTGGGCACACAGGCAGGGCACAGCTGCCGGCACCCAGCTGGGCGTCCAAACCCAGGCCCCCGCTGGTGCCAGAGCGGATTTCGGAACCACTTGTCGTGATGAAACCCCTCGGTGCCCTGTATCTCCGCCAAGGCTTTCTCGGTTCAGGGCAATTAATCCAGCAGCAGCCTCAGCCGAGTGGGCACCACTCCTTGAAGATCAAAAGTGCCCAGGCAGGCGTTAATTAACTCGTCATCTCGGGCCCCGGGGCCTGTGACTAGTCCAGGCTCCCCAGAAAGGGAGAAGCCGCCAGCAGGCAGGGAAGCCATTCTCGGGTTGTTTTTAACTCCCTATTAATTACTTTATTTTCAAAACTTACAAACAGAAGTGAAGTTTAAAATACCCCAGAATGCCTGATGGGTGTGGCTCAGGGGTTGAGCATCAACTTATGTATGAACCAGGAGGTCACGGTTCGATTCCAATCAGGGCTCAGGGCCAGGCTGTGGGCTGGATCCCCAGTAGGGGGTGTGCAGGAGGCAGCCGATCAATGATTCTCTCTCATCCTTGATGTTTCTCTCTCTCTCTCCCTCTCCCTTACTTTCTGAAATCAATTAAAAATATATATATATTTAAAACCCAGAATTGATCTGTAACTGTTTTGTGAATGAAGATCCATGTCACGGGCACTGGGTGGCCTCACAAAGCGAAGGCTGGGCCTGGACGGTGGGCATCGGAGATGGGGCTGCCCCCGGCGGGTGTGCTCCGCGGGGAAAGCCCACAGCCTCCGCGGACTTCGTAGGAAAGGAAAGAGCGTAACATGTCTCGTTGGTAATTTTTATATGAATCGCGTTAGGATGATGCCATCGAGTTAAATAAACTATATGATTGCAATTAATTTCCCCTGTTCGGTGCTCCTTTGTTTAGTATGGCTCCTCGAACGTCTGCAATGCCGTGCTGCTCAGATGCTTCCACTGGGCCGTGCGAGTGTAGACACCCAGCGTTCACACCTACACGGCAGAGCCAAGCAGACGCGGGTGGAGGACGGGCAGAGCCTGGGGTCTCACGTGCCCCCAGCCGCAGGGCTGTGTAACCAGGAGCTGTTTAGCACCTTGGAGCCTCAGCGACCTCCCCTGGGTAACAGCCGGCTCAGAGGGTTGCTTTCGGAAATGCCCCCTCGTTCCTTCTACAAACACGACATTCCAGGCATGTGCGAAGACGGCCACCCCACGGAGCCGGTGTCTGCACGGAGTCCCGAGCACACACCCTTCCGGAAAAGGAGTCGGGTGGTCAGGGAGGCCTCTTTGAGAGGGAGCAGCTTTGAGACAATTTAGACGGAGCCTTCAAGGCAGAGAGAACAGCAGCACGAGCAAAGGCCCTGGGGCAGGAACTGGCTTGGCTTGTCCAAGGAACAAGGGAGGTGGGTACGGCAGGAAGCAATGAGCTGGGCGAGGAAGGCAGCAGGGCAGATCGCTTAGACCTTGAGCACAAAGTAAGGAATTAGGATTTTATTTCTGGGAGGCAGGGGGGGGGGTGCGGGTTGTGGGGTCAGCACCCCATTCCCAGAGCTGGTGCCGATCGAACTCAGAGCTGCCAGCCGGCGCCCTCGAGGAGCCGTTCGGTGGCCACGGCCCCACCTGGAGTCCCACAGCTGAACGCCTGGCAGAGAAATGGCCACATCCTCCAAGGGCTCAGAGCGGCACAACGTGAAGTCACAAACCTCGGAAACAACCAGGTCCCTCGCGCGTGTCCCGTGGTAGGGAGCGGGGTCCAGGCCAGGGGTGGCTGTTTGTTCAGGCCCAGCGTCCCCAGGCCGCGTGCGGTCTGAGTCCTCTAAGCTGGGCACTCTGCGGAGCGAGTCTGGGTGCAGGGCTGATCGGCGGCGCCTTTTCGCCCAGCGTCCCGTGGTCTGTGACGGTTGGAATCACTGTCTAAGAAACTCAGTCACTTCCATTTTAAAACAGGCATTTGGGGAACAGAAGCCACGGGCTCTGGGCTGGAGGGCGGCAGGTCCCCTCCCCTCTCCGGGCCTGAAGTTCCCACTGAGCCAACGCTGCAGCCCTGGCCTGGGAGCCCAGAGGGAGGGGCTCCGGGGAGACCCCTGCATCCGGGCCAGGGAAGCCCCGGGCCGGGCCCGCCTGGAGGACCCCCACTCCCTGTCATGAAAGGAAGCACAGCTCATCCCACCTCCAATTCCGTGGTCATGACAAGAACCCGACTCCGAGTGGCCCGAGGGAGCAGAAGGCGTCGCCCACACAACCGCCAGGCTCTGCAGGGAGCAGCCCCAGGTGCGGTTGGATCCAGACACGCCCAGGGGGTTCGAGCGTCGTCCCGGTACCCGTGTCTCGGGTTTGATGCCCAGTCAGGGCACATACAAGAATCAGCCGATGACACATTCACACCGTGGATCTATGCAGCTGTTCTGATCTCCTACCCTTTGAGACAGCAATGGAGGGACCTGGAGACTGTTATGCTAAGCGAAACAAGCCGGTTAGAGAAAGACAAACATCACATGATCGCACTGACAAGTGGAATCTAAGGAACAAAATAAACCGATGCACAACGTGGGTCCAGAGGCGTGGATGCAGGGACAGAAGAACAGACCCCAGTGGAGGTGGGAGGGCGGGAAGAGATGAACCAGGAACATGTCTGCATATGTGCATGGCCCCCGGGCACAGGCAATAGGATGGGAGGCCTGGGTGGGGCAGGGGCTGGGTGGAGGGGGCAAAGGGAGACAAGGAGAGGCATCTGTAACGCTGTCACCAATAAAATAAAATTAAAAAACGAACAAAAACTCCACACCCTAAAAAAAAAGAATCAACCAATGAATGCATAAATAAGTGGAACAACAAATCAATCTCTCTCTCAAAATCAATAAGTAATTTTTTAAAAAGACACAGCCATGTCTTCAGAATCAGCCCTCAGCCTCATCGTCCACTTTCCCCACAGGGAAGGGGGCCCCCACCCAGCAGCCTCCTGGCCCCGAACTTCCCAGGGCATTGAGGCTGCGTGTCACAGGCCCCGTCTGGGGACACGGCTCCCCGCTGGCCTGGCTGGACCCAGTGCCCCGGCCTCGCTGGGTCACCCTCGGGCCTCCAGCCGAGGAGGCCACCACGCCCCCTGGCCAGCACCGAGGGGGGGCACTGGGATTCGGGGCGCACTCTGTCCTGAGTGACCCTGACAGTGTCCTTCCTCCCTGGGGACACGCCATCTGCCCTTTGACCTTGAGGAGGGGGTCTGGGCCCCGCAGAGGGTGGACTCGCAAACCCCCTGCTCGTGACTGCTGGGGAGGCATTTCTTCGTGGCTGTTTTTCTCAACAGGAGAGAGCAAAGTACTGTCAGATAATCTTATCCTTGTCCTGCCGTGACCCCAGCGTCGGGGTGGGGGTGGGGGGCGCAGCCTCTGGCAGCTCGCCTCCCTCTGCGGCAAACAGTGCGAGGGGCGGGGCGGGCGGGCCTCAGCGCCGCTACGCGCCCACCGCGAGGGCCTCAGAGGGGCCGACACCTCTCAAGAGGAGGGAGCCCAGGCCCACGGCCAGCAGGGCCGGTCCTGGGTTCGAGGACCGCTCCACCCCGCTGGCTGTGCAAACTGTGGCAGGTAAGTCACCTCTCTGAGCCTCAAAGATGAAAAGGGGGCAACACAGGCAGAGGTCAGCCCAGGACGCGCCCAGCACAGAGCCCGGCACCGCCACGTGCCCACCAGGCCTCACGGACCCGTGTGGACGGCTGTGTGCTCACACGCCGAGCCTGGCATACGGCAGGTGCTCCACGTGCAGAGGGTGCCGCCTGCAGCACCGAGCACCTCGCGGCCTGGCACACCCGCCCGGTTGGGGACAGGCCCGGGGTCGTCCGGGCCCCGGCGAGCCGCTGCGTTCCCCGGCACGGAGCTGAGCTCGGCCCTCGGAGGCCTCACCCGCGGCCCGAGAAGCCCGAGAGGGGAGCACCGGCACCCACACCCGGCTCTGTCCCGGGTCACGTGTAGGCCGAGGCCCTGCTGGCTGGTCGCACGCCGTGTCGGTCTCTCCTGCTCACAGGGCCCTGAGGCGCATCCATCCAACGGCACACTCCATCACCGGGACACGGCGTAAGCCACACGGACGCCCTCACGGCGCTGACCGACCCGGGGCTTCCTCTGGGCCTCGGGAACCGGGACTGGCCGGCACAGACAGCCCCGAGCCCCAGGTCCCAGGGCCCTCCCCGTGACGGCTTCTTTCGGCTGATGGCCTGATGGTGACAACGCGGCTGCCAGACGCAGCTTGCCTCCCGTCCCCACTGAGCGAGGAGGACACGCCCCTGGCCAGGACGGCTCAGCGGCCCATTCCTGCGTCCAGCCCACGCGGCCGACGGTCAGAGTCCCAAGCTCGCGACGTGAGGACTGGCCAGGCCTCAGGTCTCTGGCTGGCCTAAGGGCAGCGCTCGACCCCGCGGTCACGCCCTCCTCTGGACACAGTCCTTCGCCCGCTCCCAGGATCCCCCGTGCTGACTTTCTGAGTCGCCCTGGCTGCGCAGTCCCGTCCCCACGGGCCCCTCTGCCCGGCTGGGCCCAGGGACTTCCATCCCCTCCCTCCCCGGTGCGCTGACCGGCCTCAGGGCTGCCACGCCCCTCGGGGCTGACCATCCACAGCAGGACCTCAAGCCCAGATCCAAGTCCAACCGTCCACTCGGCACCTGGACCTGGTGTCCGGTGGCCTCGTCCACCTTCTCACAACCGGGGCAGACCCGGACCCGCGCTCGGCCCTGGGGCCCATCCTCCTCGGCCGCTCGGCCCAGCATCGAGCCAACTTGAGCCTCTCCCTCCCACCGCGCCGCCCTGTCCACTCGCCCCTCAGTGTCTCCCAACCCTGCCGGTCCCCCAGAACCCCCTATGCCAGCCCTACCCGGCCCTTCCCTCAGCCCAGGTCCCCTCTACGCCGTCCCCCCACGGCTCCGGATCCACAGCAGATGCTCGAGGCCCCTCCTCGCACTGCGCCCCCCGGTCCTGTTCCCGGCAGCAGGTCGACAGCCCGATGCACCGCCAGGCTCCCCGCGGAGCTGACGTGGGCAGAAGCAGCGCAGCCCTGGGGCCCGGACGCTTCCATTAGCAGCTCGGGCCCTGGCCCCCGCCCAGCTGCCTCCCACGAGATCGGGGAGCCAGGGCCGCCCGCTCTCCACGCCCTCGCGGCCGCAACTCTGCGCACGCCTTCTGCAGGCTGGGGGTCCAGAGCCGCCAGGCGGAGGCCGCAGGTGTCGTGGGGTGACTCCATCGCGGCCACGGGACCCGGGACGAGGGCAGCTCAGCCCCGAGGACCAGCTCCAACGTCAGGCTCGGTCTCTTTCTAGCATGTTCCGTGGATAAGTCATGTGACGATTCTGGACCTCAGTTTCCAGCGGCGATGACCAGCTACCCCAAGACTGGGAGCGTAAAGCCACAAGGAAGATGGATCCCCGCTTCTGTAGGTCAGGAGGTCGGAGTGGCTGGGCTGGGGGGCCTGTCCGTGAGGCGGGGGCTGATGGGAAGCGGAGCGGCTGCCAGGTGGCTGCGGGGCTGGAGGCCTCTGGGCCCCACGCATGTCCCTGCCACGGGCACCTGGCTTCCTTCCTCGAGCGAGAGCCGTGTCCTCGCTGGCCGGTCCGCAGAGGCCTTCCCTCAGGCCCCGACCAGTCCCGCTTCCCGGAGGAGGCGGCCAGCAGGGGGGATCACCGGGCACCTGGGGGCCGGCAGCCCCCAGACTCAGGGCCTTTGCCAGGGTTAAGCCAGCTCACGAGCAGAGTGCCCGGTGAGGAGCCGGGGGGGGGGGGGGGGGGGGGGCCTTGGCCTCGGTGTCCCCTCGACCGCTCAGGAGACGTCCAGGGCCTGAAACCCTCCCGGCTCCAAGCAGCAGCCCCTGAGGCTCCCAGACGCGGCAGAAGCCGTAGGGCCCGGGCGGGGCCGTGTTGCGTGAAGGGACAGTCCCTCTCGGGGTGGAGGGGAGGGGGCCTGGCTTATCACTTCCCTGCGGTCCCTCCCCACACCCACCCAGCCAGCCCCCGGCACCCTGCCCGGCGTCACAGCTCTGCCTCAGGGAAGGGAGCCCCCTACTCGCCTCCCAAGGCCCCGGAGGGCCAGCGAGAGTGGACAGCCCACCGGGCCGGCCTGCGTCTGAGCTGCGAGGGATCAGGACCCCAGAAGGCCCACGGGCCCTGCCCTGTCCAACGGGAAGGAAGCCAGGCGCCCGGGCCCAGGAGGAGTCCCAGGAGGCTTCCAGGAGGAGGTGGCATTGAGCGGCCAGCGCGGGCTCCCCGGGCCAGGAATTCTCCTTCCAGCGGCCACACCCGTCTTATCTGCTCTCAGAGAAGCAGCTCCCAGGGGCCTCCCCAGGAAGGCGCTCCCCTCCCCCTCCCGCGGGCACAGAGCTACGTCACCCGCCAGGAATGCACTCAGTCCCCCTCCCCCCTCCGCCCTCTCCCCACCTCGCCCCATCCCTCCGCTTCCCCTCTCCTCCCCCTTCTGTCTCCATCCTGGTCCTCCCCCCTCCCCGCCCCAGCCCATCTCTGTGGACCTGCCCCTGGGGATTTCCAGGATCCCGCCACCCATGGGCGGGGCGGGAGGGGGGTGGCACCCTATGCCAGGGGGTGGGGTTTCCTCAAGAACCTCCCCAAACCCTCCAGCCAGAGGGGAAAGGCAGGCGGAGCCCCACCCCCTGTCCCTCAAGGCCTTGCTCTTCGTGGGCTCCCCCCTTGGAGGGGGGCTTGTCTCCCAGGCACCGCTCCCCCCCCCCCGCCCCCGTGTCTGGGGCAGCACCTGCCCACCGTGTGCCCGCTCAGGCTCAGGCTGGCCCGGCTCCCACGGCCTCCCTGTCCTTGGCTGTGGCCCGACGGCTGGACGGGTGTGGCCCACAGGTGCTGAGAAGAGGACAGAGTCCACGGGAGCCGCCCTCCCCGGGAGCCGCCCAGCCTTCCCACCGGCTCCCAGGCACAGTCTCTCCCCAGGTCGCTCCCCTGCCCTGTCCGCCCCCCCAAGTCTGTCCCGGAGCCACTGAGGTGGTCAGAGCCCCCCAAGTGCTGCACTTCCCTGGCAGTCGGCGCCAGGTGCCCCATGGCCCCCCTGCCCCCGGCTGGCACCCCTCCCCACCCACGGGCTCAGGCACCTGCGGGCAGGCGAACACCCAGAGGCCAGCATCTCTGTGATTGCGACACAGGCCAAGGCCCCCCAGGCGGGGTGGGCACCCACTGGCGGGTGCAGCCGTGGTGAGGGCCACAGAGCTTTGGGCGAGCCCTCCCGTCAGGGCCTGTGTGCAGCGGGGCACCGGTCAGCTCGGCAGCCGCTGCCCAGAGCTGATTCTGGAGCCTTCGGCAGGGCTGAACCCCGGGAGGGCTGGGCTGTTGGGTGTGCAGGGGCCATTCCCAGGGTCCACCCACCCTCAGGCAAGGCCCGGGGTCCCTCCGCTGGGCCCCCACATGCATAGGGCAGTGCTTCTGTTTTGCAATCTATTTTTATTGACTTCAGAGAGGAAGGGAGAGGTTCGGTCTGGGGTCAGAGCTCCAGGCAGAGAGGCAGGGGGTCAGGCAAGGCCCAGAGGCCCGCTGGTCTGTCTGCAGGTTCCCAGGACCCATCTGGGCTGGACTCTGGGGAGGGGCGGCGGTGGGGGAGACAGCGGAGGCTGGTGTCCGACCCAGGGCCTGCAGCCGGGGGTGGCCGGAGGTGAGCAGAAGGAAGCCAGAGGCCGAGGCCGAGACGGAACATGCGGGGGCGGCAGGCACAGCGAGCTGGGACGCTGGTCTGGGCGAGGTGCCCACAGCTGGAGAGGAAGTGACCTTGGCACAGCCCTTCTCCAGCGCAGGGGGTGCTGGGTCTGGCCCATGTCCCCTGGCCCCTCCTCCCATGCGGCCCTCAGACCTCCCATCCCCGGACCAGCGCATCCAAACCCCAGTACCGGGGCGTGGCCATGGCCTGCGCAGGGCACCCTGGGTCCACCTGGCCGCAAGCACTGAAATCGATCCTGTCGCCGCCCCCTCCGGCGGTCACTCGCAGGACGGCGGTGTGGGAGCCCCGCGGACAACGGACGAACGTGCAGGAGTCACACCGGGACGTCCACGTTCGTGGGCTGCCCGCCACGATGCAACACGGGTGCTCCCAGGAGTTCCACGTGTGACCAGGGCGCTCTCCTCCAAAGCATGTGCATCTGCTGGGGTCTGGGAAGCAAGAACGGTCTGACCACAATCAAAACAAACACGTCTTCTGACTCGGGTGGCGTGAGGAGTTCGTGGGCCTGGGGGCCGGGTGGGGCTCCAGCCTCGGCTCTGGCATCCCCGCCGGGACCGGCAAAGCCCTGTGCCCAGCAGACACCTCGCCCAGCCAAGTGCCCGGCGCCTCCACGCAGCAGCGCCATCACTCGGACCCAGGCTGCGCCTGTGAGGGTTCGCGCGGTTTAGTCCGTCATGCCTTCGTTCAGCCAACGTTTGTGTCTCCGTGTGCACCGGGGGCTGGGGGACAGCTGGGTCTCTGTGCTGGGGACTCCGGGGCGGCACAGGCCACGGCTCGGTGGCGGACACAGCAAAGCCCTCGAAGCTCCCGGGGCACGGCCGACCCGGCGGCTCCGGTCAGGTCACGGGGCAGGTGACGCTGTGCTGTGTCCCTGGTCCTGTGGGCCGGGGAGGGGTGCTCAGGGCCCCCTGCAGCCAGAGCGGCTGGACACACAGGCTCCACACTGGCGTGTTCGGGGGGCCTCATGCATGTGGTAAGTTGGCATTGTCCACGCGGCAGCTCCCGACCGGCTCTGGCCACCACGCGGACCCCGTCACCGGCACGTCCAGGCCAGGCGGTGAGGGTTAGCTTTCCCGCTTCACAGGGAGACGGCCGAGGCCCTGAGGGCCGGAGCTGCGGATGCCGCAGAGCTCATGAGACGTGGGGCCGGGACACGAGGCGCGGCAGGCGTTACACCTGTGGTCGGGGTCCCCTGGCGCTGGCCCCGTCACGGCCCGGGGGGTTGGGGACGGCCAGGCCCATCGTCCAGTGAGTTCCAGGAATACACCAGCCGGACGCCTCCACCAGCGGCAGGAAAGGAGGCTGACTAAGAAGGGGCAGGGAGGTCTCCCAGGGCATGACCCAGCCTCACCCCGGGCCCTTCCTCGAGGCGGAGTCCCACCGTGGACGTGGGGGTCGGCGGGACGCATGCCAGGCCCGCCTTGGTAAGAGTCCCCATGGGAAGGTGCCGAGGGTCCTGGGAGCTCCTGTCGAACCGGGCCAGGTGCCCCCTGGACCCCGGTCTGCCCAGCACAGGGGCGGCTGGGGCAGATGTGAGTCAGCAACCTCCTAGTTTGCTCCCATCCCAGGAGGCGAGAGGTCCGAGGGGAGAGAGAGGTCAGCGTGGCTGGTGACAGCGGACCAGCTTCCTGGAAGGGGGTGGGACGAGCTGCGCGCTGATGAGGCCACGCCGACTCGGAGCCTGCCTGGCTCTGAATCTCGGGGACCAGCGCCCCACGGCCTGCAGCAGCCGGGGGGGGGGGGGGGCGGGGGGCTCTGGAAGGCAGGATAGGGACCCCACATCGGGCCAGGCCACCGCCAGGGTCTCGCAGACACGGAGTCCCCCCTCCCGGTCCCGCCGTGGGGCCTGCCCGTCTCCCAGCCGGGCAGCGGGAAGCCGCGAGGGAAATGCCCAACCTCAGATGAGTCACCGCCGCCCTCTGATTCAGCCACCCAGGCGGGGGGAGGCGAGACTGTCCCTGCAGGCCACGCCACCGCCCCGTGGGCACCACCGAGCAGCCGGACCCTGAGCTCCTCTTGCCGGCCCAGCACCCCTTCCCCCGCCCCCCCTCCCTGCCCCCCGTTCCCCGACAGGCAGCAGGGCTCAGAGGCACCCACTCATGGGCTCCTCATGGGCTGTGTCTTGTCCTGGTGAGTTCTGAGTCTGGGAACTGCGGACAGGACTCTGCGTGGGACCCGGGGCGCCCGCCTTCCCCGCCACCCGCGTCTGCGCGTCCCCTGCCCCAGGCCCCGTGCGGGAAGACGTTTCTCATTCCCAGCAGCTCCTGTTTTTCCGATTCCCTTGCGTGGACTGCGCCGTGAGGGTCCCGCTAAGAACAATGTCACCCGAGCTGTTTAATTTTTATCAGTGTGAGCCTTTGCTCAAAGTTCCTTTCTTTTTTTTTGGCCCGTGGAAGCCAGAGCCCAAATTTCCCAAAATTTCCCTCCTTCACCCCCCAGTTTATTCGTGTTTTAAAATGTATTCAAATATTTGGGGGTGACTCCATGCCCGGCCCGGCAGGTCCTGGGCCCTCAGGTGAGTGAGCTGCCCCGCCACGCCCCGAGCCCCCCGGAAGCTGCCTGGGGAGGGGTGTCCACATCAGGCCCCCAGAGCCGCCAGAGGAACAGGGACACCCAGGGACCGAGGCCAGGACCCCAGGGTGGACAGTGCCGCCAACGTGGACCCTTCCCCGAGCCCGTTCCCTCCAGTGCCCCTGGCACGGCCCTGGGCCCGAGATGGCGGAACAATCGCCCGGCTGTGTCTCGGGCACACAGCAGGCTTTCACGGCCACAAGACAGGGTCTGTGCCCGCCCGGAGCCAGAGGGAACAGGCCAGTGCCCAGCTGGGAGGATGCTGCTGCAGCCCACGCCCCCCCCCCCACCCCGGACGGCACGCAGGGACTTCCTGCAGCTGCCGGCAGGCGGGGGGCGAGGGGGGCCCTGCTGCCCAGCCCAGGCCCCGGGCGCCCAGCGAGGAGGCAGCGCAGCTCGGGGGGTGGTCACATTCGAGGCGGCCGAGCTCGCGGCTCCTCCCCGCTGGGCCTCTGCACGGCTTCCCGTGGGACAGAGCCTCCGTCCGGGACGACGGAAAGTCCCGGGATGGACCCTGGGGATGGACCCTGGGGACAGCGGTGTCCACACGGCTCACGCCCACGAACTGGGCCCTGACACACGGGCCACGTGGTGAGCTTCACGCTGTTCACCGAACACACACCGCGAAGAGCCGCTTCTGGGAGTGAGACACACCGACGGGAGGGACTTCATCGCACGTTTAATGGCACATGCAGCACGGAACACAGATACACACGCGGTACACGTCTCACCCCCACGGCACGTCGTGCTCACGGCGCCATTTCCGCTGTACCCGGGGCACCAGGAGCTGCCAGGCAGCCTGCACTGCCGAGCCCCCCTGGCCGGGCTCAGGGTGCTGTAGGGTTGAAAATGCATTTGGGGGGATGTCTGAGATGGCGATTGGGGTGTGGGGCGCGGGGCCTGAGCGCAGGTGAGGGACTGCGCAGGGCGAGGCCCCGCCGCACGCGACGTGGTTCTGACAGCTTCATCCAGAGCCTCTGGGAATCCCCCGACTCGGTCTCCCAGGAGCGGCTTTGCCAATGGGACACAGACTGGCTCGGGCCCGGCTCCCGAACAGCGCTCCCGTCTCGGCAAGTCCTATACTCACGAGGCTTCCTCCCGTCCTGGGCGTCTGGGCCCGGCCGGGGCGACAGCAGGACTAACTGGCACCTGGCCAGTGTCCCGGACCGACAAGGACTTTCCGAGACAGGTGAGCGTCCGCCACTCCTGCGCCCGCCCGTGGGGTCACCTGCGGCCCGTGGGGGTCACCTGCGGCCCCTGGGGTCACCTGTGGCCCTTGGGGGTCACCTGCGGCCCGTGGGGATCACCTGTGGCCCGTGGGGGTCACCTGCGGCCCCTGGGGTCACCTGCGGCCCGTGGGGGTCACCTGCGGCCCGTGGGGGTCACCTGCGGCCCCTGGGGTCACCTGCGGCCCGTGGGGTCACCTGCGGCCCGTGGGGGTCACCTGCAGACTCTTGGGGTCACCTGCAGCCCGTGGGGTCACCCGCGGCCCGTGGGGTCACCTGCGGCCCATGGGGTCACCTGCAGCCCGTGGGGGTCACCTGCGGCCCCTGGGGTCACCTGCGGCCCGTGGGGGTCACCTGCAGACTCTTGGGGTCACCTGTGGCCCATGGGGTCACCTGCAGCCCGTGGGGGTCACCTGCGGCCCATGGGGGTCACCTGCGGCCCCTGGGGTCACCTGCGGCCCGTGGGGATCACCTGTGGCCCGTGGGGGTCACCTGCGGACTCTCGGGGTCACCTGCAGCCCGTGGGGTCACCTGCGGCCCGTGGGGGTCACCTGCGGCCCCTGGGGTCACCTGTGGCCCGTGGGGGTCACCTGCGGCCCGTGGGGGTCACCTGCGGACTCTCGGGGGTCACCTGCGGCCCGTGGGGGTCACCTGCGGACTCTCGGGGTCACCTGCAGCCCGTGGGGGTCACCTGCGGCCCATGGGGTCACCTGCGGCCCGTGGGGGTCACCTGTGGCCTGTGGGGTCACCTGCGGCCGGAGGCAGGGCTGGCGGGCTCCTCCTTCCGAGGCGCCCTGACCCAGAGCATCTCCCACAGGACCCCTGGGGGGGCTGGACCCACTCTTTCCTCAGCCTCGACTTCCCGCTCGGAGCCCCAGGCCTGCGGGACACCCGCGTGGACACCATTGCCCACGTTAGACCTGGTGACCTGGGTCACAGAGGTGGCCGGGCCCTCACCTCCCGCCACGGGGTGAGCACGCTTCGGCGTCCCCCAGAAGACGCGGGGAGGGTGGAGGGATCCCTACGGTGAGCCCACAGCGCGTGGAGAGATGGGCGTGCGTGGGGAGGGGCAGCGACTGCTCCTCCGTCTGGGACCTCCTGCTTTCCCCCGTTTTCCAATGCACGGGCGACTGTCCCGTTCCACACGGGAGTCGGAGGGAGGGCGGTGCCCTCGGGCCCTGGACACAGAGGAGCCCCACACGCGGGAAGCGGGGTGCTGGGGGCGGGCTCAGACGGTGAGGGAGATGAAGCTGTTGTAACGCTGGATGTTGCGCTTGAGGATCTCGGAGCAGGGCCCCAGCACGCGCTCGAAGCGGGGCCGGTCCAGCTTCACGCACTTGAGGGGCCCGCGGGCCACGACGGTGGCCGCCCGGGGCCGGTTCAGGAGCAGCGCGATCTCCCCTGGGGGCGAGAGGGGGGTCAGGGCCTGGCCTGGGGCCCGGCTGCCGATTTGGGAGAAACGACCGAGAGCCCGGGGCCCTGGCTTACATCTGACGCCGACAAACAACAAGCCTTCGTGTGAGCGGCACCGGCACTTCCGCCGACGGGCCTCCTTGGACGTCTGACGTTCACAGTCAGCACTGCGCCTGCCCCACCCATGGGTCCCACGCTCCCCGGGCCCCCCCTCGGCCAGGACGGGGTCAGTCGAGGCCTCAGACCGGCGGGGCCGTCTCCCTGCAGGTCTCCATCCCTGTACCCACCAGGTCCTGGACTGTGGGAGCCGCTCCCACTCACCGAAGTAGTCGGAGGGCCCGAGACGCCCCACTTCCACGTACTCCTCATTCGGGGACCGGCGCTGCAACACGGAGGCCGTGCCCTGTGGACGCCAAGGGGACAGGTGAAGGTCGCCGGGCCGAGGTCACCCACCAGGGGGTCCCTGTGACGGGGCCCCCCCTCCCACCAGCTCCTTCCCACACCCCCACCCGAATTCCCTGCTTCCCCCGTGGACGGGGGCGTGGGGCTGAGCCATGGCCCGTGATCGCTGATGCACCTCCGGCGGCCGTGTCTTCGTGGGAACCCGGGCGTCTGTGCGTGGCCACCAGCCGACCTTCGCTAAGGCCCAAGGGCTGGGAGCGCGTCACGCCCGGCGAGCAGGAGAGCGCGTCTCAGGGTCGTGTCCCGGGAGAGCTGTGGCCCGGGAGCAGGGCAGCGTCTGCGGGCCTCTCGGCTCAATGATTAACAGGAGGCGTGAGGACCAGACAGCCCGGAGCCGTGACCCCGTGACCCCGAGCGCCTCTGCCTTGGTGGCAAGACGGCTGGGAAGCCTGGGTGGGAGGGTCCCGGGGGGGACACTGGTGTGGAGGGCTCGCCCCGGCCCCTCACCTGCGGGGAACTGGGGCGTCCCTGTGGGTGGGACCCCGACGGCCTGTCCTCTGTAAGCCCTGGGGGGAGTGAGTTAGGAACGGCCCAGCCGTGTCGCCAGAGCGGAGCCCCTCGCCGGCCGGTCTCCATCGCCTCCCAGTTTCAATTCTGAGCCACCGAGGGTCACAGCTCCCTTCCTCCCGCCTCCGGGCTGCGTCCCCTTCACAGCCGAGGACCCGCGGCGCCAGGCACGTCTGGCACGCCCGCCACCCATGCAGCACTGGGGAGCGTGACCTGGCTCCCGTGGGCTCCGCTCCCGCTCACCAGACCCAGCCTGCTCCACGGCGCCGAGTTAATGTGTAACGCCCCCCGTCTGGGAGCGAGCAGGTCAGGGGACCCCGTGCTGTCGCCGTGCCTGGCACGGCGCCCCCAGGCCCTCGAGCAGGACGGGTGCACGGCTGACCGTCCGGACCAAGCCGAATGCCGCCAGAGCGGAGCCCCGGGCCCTCCCACCAGGACCCCCATCGTCCTGGGTCTGGGTGGGCACAGGCCCTGGCACAGCTCCGGGCTCAGGGCCACGCTGGGGCAATGGCTACGGTGACACCCGGGTCCGGCCACCGTGGGGCCCCCGCGTCTGGAGCCACAGGGCCCAGCACATGAGCCGCTGCGCCAGGCGTGATGCGCCGGACGCCCCGCACAACCTGTACCTTCTTATTCACGACACACGTGACACACGCCTCTCCGCCCACCGCAGAGCAGCTTCCGTCGCACACGGGCTCCCTCGCCTCTGAGGTCCGGGTGGGGCTCAGGGCCCCCCGGCCAGACTCGGGCCGAAGGCATCGTCAGAACCCCAGATGACAGACGTCACCACCAGGTTGTGGGGTGTCAGTGGCCGAGCCCCCGGGACACAGCGAGCCCCGAGGACCCACAGGACACTTCACACGCTCAGCCGCCTCGTCGGGGGCTCCCTGTCACACAGCTAAGGCGTCTCGCTGACCGACACGCCCCAACAGGACGCCCCTTCCTGGACCGCTCTGCCCCTGCAGATCAGCACGAGACGCCGCCCCCGACGGCCAGGAGGGCGCTCCCACCAGCACAGCCACGTTCCCATGACACGGGGGACACACGTGATGTTCCCATGACACGGGGGACACGCGTGACCACAGGTGCCGCGGAGCCGCGCAGGCCTAGAAACAGCGCCATCCAGGCCAGCTTCCCGACGCTGCCGAGCAGCGGACACCTCAGGGACGGCGAGCTGGGACTCTCGCCGAAACTCCAGACCTTATTCCCCACGTTCAGTCGCCGACTCCAACCGGCTCTAAAGCAAAGCAGGTCCCAGCCCCGGGGCCGCGCCGGGGACGGGAGGCGGCAGCTCCTGCCTGCTCCGGGGCGGAGGGCCACGCCGCTTCCCTTTCAACTTCGGATTTTTAAACATTTTCCTACAAAATCAAAAACAAAAACAAAACTGAGCCCTGGCCAGTTTGGCTCAGCGGATAGAGCATCGGCCTGCGGACCAAAGGGTCCCGGGTTCGATTCCGGTCAAGGGCTCATGCCTGGGTTGCAGGCTCCTCCCAGGCCCGGGCCCTGGTCGGGGCACGTGCAGGAGGCCACCCATCGATGATTCTCTCACATCCATGTTCCCCTGTCTCTCCCTCTCCCCTCCTCTCTCTGAAGATCAATGGGAATATCCTCGGTGACGATTAACCAGCCTTGGGAAACCGAAAGCCACTCGCGGCGCCTGGCGCCTGACGCGGAGGGTCCCTGCTGGTCTCTTTCTGGAGTTAGATACAGGCAGCCCTCGGGGTACGTCGGACTCGACGTCCGTCGTTTCGTGGTTACGTCACCATCTCCCATTTATTTATTAAAAAAAAAAAAAGTTCCGTCATTGCGACGTGTGTACGTATGTGCTTTGTTTTTTATTATTTATTTACCACAAGTAAAGGTCAGGGATTGTTATCCTTCTTTTAAGTTTTTTTAGTTTCACGTCATCACTGCTGTGTCTGAGCTCCATGTGAGTGACGTAGGTGCTTATGGAGGTGGGTTCCGACTTACGGCGAAATCGCGTTACGTCGCGCCGTAGGAACGGATCTCCGACGTAACCCCAGGACCTACTGTATAGACTCCTAGTACCATGTGCGCACACACATGCATGCAGGCAGTTGCACGCACACCGTGCACACTCTCATGTACACGTGTACAGACCCACAAACTGATGCGTTAGAACACACACAGACATCCACAGACATGCATGCGCACAGGTGCACACACATGTGCACGCGCAGATCACACAGCCTGTGCCTGTGCACAGCTCTGGGGTCCCTCGGAGCAGACATTTTTAAAGGAGCAATCGTGGAGGCGAGCGCGGTTTCTCCCGTGGAGAAGCACCGCTGCAAGCCGCGTCCCTCCAGCCCGTTGTTCCCGGGCAGGCGTGTCCCTGAGGGCTCCCCGCCACCGTGGCTCCGAGGCCGCGGAGCTGCCCACTGCGGCTCTCGGGCTACGTGACCCCTGCAGGCCCCGCCCACCTCTGCTGTGCGCGTCCATCACACACGCTGGGCTGCAAACCGTCGTCAAAACAACTGCAAAAACACCCTGGGCTGGCGACGCGCCCGAGGCCGGCTCTGTGCCAGCCTTCAATGGATCATCCATGAGGTCGGGGCCTTGGCGCGGGCACCAGCCGGCGGCTTCCGTGGGAAAACAGCACAAGTGGCACTGGGGCCGGAGGCCGGGAACAGGTGGCCCCAGACTGAGAGCCGCAGGCCCCGCCTGGCGAGCGCTCGCCTCACACTCAGGGGGGCTGTGCTCTGAGGGGGCAGTGCCCCTCGGGGACCCGACAGGGACCCTGGGAGTAGAGCTAGCTCCTCTCTGGGTGACGAGGGGCGCGGGGGGGTCTGGGATAGCGACCTGACCCTCAGCCCAAAGGAGGGGGGTGATGGAGGGGCAGCCACTCGGGCTGGCGCTGGGACAGGCTGCCCCTGCTGAGCTGCTCGGCGTTTTGGGGTGTCCCCGTCTCTGACCGGGGGAGTCCCATGCTTGAGAGCTCCCTGCCCGCCCCACCACGCTGCTGAGGGACACGCGAGAGGCACCGACAGGTGGAAAGTTACTGATTTTTATTCCTGAATCGCAGTTTGAAACGGTCGGTCACGCCCCGCCGGCTAGTTCAGTGGTTCAGTGTCGACCTGTGAACCAGGAGGTCACGGTTCGATCCCGGTCAGGGCACAGGCCCGGGTTGTGGGCTGGATCCCAGTGTGAGGCGTGCAGGAGGCAGCCGATCCATGATTCTCTCTCATCACTGATGTTTCTCTCTCCCTCTGCCTTCCCCTCTGAAATCAATAAAAATACGTTAAAAACAATAATAAAAAGAAAACTCAGTCACTGGGCTTTTCTGGGCTCGGCAGGACCAGGCGGGTGCGAGGGGCCGGCCGGAGCCGCCCGCGGCCGGGGCTCTGAGGCTCAGGGGCCGATGGGAGGCTCGGGCGTGAAGGCTCGGGGCTGGTGTCCTCTGGACGCTGGGACTCCTCGGAGAGCCGGGAGGGTAACGGTCAGCACCGTGGGGGCTCCCGGGGTCCAATGGGCTGAACACAGGGGTGAGTGACAGGCTGAAGGGCGGGAGTGTTCCGATCGTCGCCAACGTATCAGCCATGAAACGGGGGGCTGGCGGGATAAACACAGCGTGGTCCCCCGTTCAGTGGCGAGTCACCCAGCCTCGAAAAGGAGGGAAACGCTGACCCCTGCGGCCAGGCCCCGAGGACACCGTGCTCGGTGGGTCAGACGCAGAAGGACACACACGGACACCCCTGGTGTGAGGCCTGGAGGAGCCGATTCACAGGAGGACGCGGCCGTGAGCTCCGGGGCGGACCAGGCGGGGACGGCCGCGGGCTCCTCGCCAGCCAGGCCGTCTGCAAAAGCGTTTCTTCAGCGCGGCCCAGGCGGGACGTTTTTCTGCTGAGAGAGGCTGGACCGAGCGGGCCGCCCTCAGCACCGACCCGTGGCCAGCGTGGGCACCGCTCTACCATCCCCTGGCGGAGACGGCCTGGCCTCAGCCACGAAAACGCAACACTCGCTCCTGGACGGACGGAGCCCAAGACAGGCCCGACCCCGTGCGAACCGACCCGTGGCCGTGGGGAGCAGACGCCCACAAGAGTCCCAGGCACAGGGGGTGGTGCCCGCAGGCCTCCCCCGCTGAGTCTTGCGCCCCCCACGGCCGGCGCCACCCGCCCACCACACCTGGGTGCCCTGCCCCTCCTTCTCCATCTGGAAAACTTCTCTTCACCCTTCAATGCCCAGCCCACCTCCTACCACCAGCCCCCTCGGGCGGGACGGCCCCGCTCCTCCGGCTCCGGCCTGGCCTATTCGGCATGCAGGACGCCTGGCAGAGCTCCAGAAACGGGCCAGAGCGTTTCCTGCCTCGGCAAACGCACAGCCGGCGGCCGCCCCGCCCCGCCCCGCCCAGCGCATCCGTGCCTCAGGCTGGCGCAGTGGGGCCGGGCGGGCTCCGGCCTACGTGTCCGAGATGGGCTGTGCCGCGGGGCAGCTCCTGGGCCACCGAGGCTCCGAAACGGGCGGCTCTGCAGTGGCGGACGCTCGCGACATAGTGTGCCGAGAGGAGATAAAACCCGCCCAGCGTTTCTATGGCAACGCCGCCGGGCGCAGCTGGTGCGTGAGCAGCGGAATTTCACTCCCAGATTTTATGGGAACCGGCTGGTGGGGTCCGGCTGTCCCCGGGCCGCACGGAGGTTCCCGTGGGCACGGGCACGGGGCACGCACAGGACGCAGCAGAGGGAGCCCGAGGCGCAGGCCGGCCCCCCCGCCAGGGGCCTGGCTGTTCCGGAAGAGTCGGGGGGCAGGAGTGGGAGTCAGGATTTCCCGGAGAAACAGAACCAACGGGGTGAGCGCAGGGAGACCTCTACGTCAAGGATCGGCTGCTGGGACTCGTCCGCGGGCCTCTGCCGGCAGGACCCCCTCCTCCGTCCGGCCTCAGTCCTTTTGCTGTTGAGGAACCCCTTCAACTGATGGGGCGAGGCCCACCCACGCCAGGGGGGGCACCAGCTTTGCTCAGAGTAAGCGACGTCTGTTAATCACACGGAGAACAGCTTCACGGAAACATCGAGGGGAGTGTCTGACCTGACACCGGGGACTGCGGGCTGGCCACGCGGGCCCGCAAAACACCCTCCCGGGGACGGGGCCAGGGGAGGCACGCGCGTCGGAAGAAGCTGGGGTGAACGATGCATTAAAACGTACAGGCTCACCGTGAGCTTATTTCTGTTGTTTTGTCCCTCCTCCTCACCAGAGGGTGTTTTTCCACTGGTTTTTTCTTTTTTAAGAGAGCGGAAGAGAAGAGGAAAGACAGACAGAGAGCAAGACATCGATGTGAGGAAGCACATCAATTGGTTGCCTCCCACACGGGCCCCAACCAGGGCTGGGGACCAAGCCTGCAACGGAGGTACGTGCCCTTGACCGGAACCGAGCCCGGGACCCTGCAGTCCGCAGGCCACACTCTGTCCACTGAGCCACACCGGCCGGGGCGCCATGAGCTGTTAAAGAACACAGCTCCGACCAGCGTGGCCCCGCCCCGAACGCTTTCTGCAAAGCCTTTTTTTTTTTTTCTTTTCTCATAAAAACGAGGCCTCAAAACACTGAGTAGGATCTCACAACGGCTCCTCTCCACGGAAATCTTTCGTGAAAGGCGGACGACGTGTGCGGTCTGGAGAGAAACCGGAACGTCTGCGAAGTCTGTGGACAGAACGAAGCCGTCGTCACGTCGTCCCAGGCGTGTGGCGCTCTCCTCCCTGCCGTGTCACCCAGCCGGCAGCGCGGGGGTCCCAGTGCCTCCCGCGCCACAGGCAGCAGCCCCGCGGGGCGGGCAGCCTCGAGGGCCACTCGCCAGCCCCGCCCGCGGGAGCCCCGGCAGAGAACGGGCTGCGCCGGGCTGACCCCACCGTCCGCCTGGGGGTGGCCACGGGGACCGACACCGAGGCTGCCGTCTATGAAGCCGCTTCAGCTCTGAGAGTGTCTGGCCCCCGGGAGCCCCGGGTCCCGCTGGGACACCAGATTTGGTTGGTCACAGAGGAAAAAGGGGAAAAAGTCCAAGTTGCCACGGAGACCACTTCAAACACACTTCACAAGGCTGTGAAACTACACCTTCCGAGAGGCGGGGTTACATTCCGGAGGCCTGCGTGAGGCACTGTGGACGGGAATCTCCCTCCCCCGCGCCCCCGACACACACACACACACACACACACACACACACACACACACAGGCACTCTGTCCCGTGGCGGACACGCCTGCACGGAGCCAGAGCCGTGCCCAGGCCAGGGCGTCACCATCACCGCGTCGCCCTCAGGGCCGGCAGCACCGGAGCTGGAGAGGCGGCTGGTCAGGGCCCCGCACGGCAGGGGGC